>NC_061110.1:39606230-39621230 GCF_015104395.2 Macrobrachium nipponense | reverse complement strand
GAGAGAGAGAGAGCAGAGAGAGAGAGATGAGAGAGAGAGACAGAGAGAGAGAGAGAGAAGGAGAGAGAATTCAACCAAACTTTTTGTTTCAACTCTTTAATCGAAAGAAAGAGAGAGAGAGAGAGAGAGGAGAGAGAGAGAGAGAGAGAGGAGAAATTTTACCAAAACTTGTTTCAACTCTTTAATTGAAAGAGAGAGAGAGAGAGAGCAGAGAGAGAGAGAGAGAGAGAGAGAGAGAGGGAGAAATTCTACCAAACTTCTTGTTTCAACTCTTTAATCGAAAGAAAGAAAGAAAGAAAGAGAGGGAGAGAGAAAATTCCAATTAAATGAAGGCATAAAAAAAGCGCCCCCCCCCCTTTTTTAATATTATACAAAAATACTCAAAAGAAGACTAATACAATACTTAGGCTGAACATAAAAAAAATATAATTGTTATTATAAATCAAATTCGTCCATAATTACATCACGAGTTAAAAAACTCTACAAATATTGCAATTTGAGTTTGGTTAAGTTTACTAATAAAACACTTAACTTCATTCGCACTTTCCTTTAATGAATGAAAGAGCGCAATTCGAGCAGATAATTCCGCATTATATGGCTTGCATTTTTTTTTTTTTAGATTTAGGACGACTAAAAGGACGCACTTAGTATAGTTACTCAATGACTATTGTTTACTTTTTCCTTTCACAAAAGCATGGAGGCAGTGGTGAACCTTGTTGTTATATATATATATATATATATATATATTTATATATATAATATATATATACATATATATATATATATATATATACATATCATATATATATAAATATATATACCTATATTTACGTGTGTAGATAAATAATTATATACTATACATATATATACGTATATATATACATATACTATATATATATCTATATATATATATATATATATATATATATATATACTACATATATATAAATAAATACATATACCTATATTTACGTGTGTAGATAAATAATTATATACTATACATATATACGTATATATATACATATACATATATATATATATATATAATTATATATATATATATAATTATACATATATATATATATATAGTATATATATATATATATATATATATATATATATATATATATATATAAATGTATATAGCTATATTTACGTGTGTATATAAATAATTATATACTATACATATATATATACATACATATATATATATATATATATATCTATATATATATATATATATATATATATATGTACATATATATATTTTTATATATATATATATATATATATATATATATATATATATATATATACGTATATATATATATATGATATATATATATATCTATATATAGATATATATATATATATATATATATATATATATATATATAATATATATATATATATATATCTATATACATACGTATATATATATATATATATATTATATATATATATATATATATATATATATATATATAAAATATATATATGTACATATATATATAATATATAATATATATATATCTATATGTATATATATATATATATATATATATATATATATATATATATGTATATATATGTATATATATGTATAGTATATAATTATTTATATCTATATATATATATAATATATTATATACGTATATGTGTATATATATATATATATATAGTCGACGTGGGAAAGTTTGGGCATCTTCTCTGCGCGACTGTTACATATGTCCGCTGCGCGATGAAAAACAGCTGTTTTTGTAGTAAAGAAAAGTTTGGTAATTGAATTTCGGGCCACTCGATATAAGACATAAGCGTATACTCTTGTCCCATAAAAAAAAAGGAAAAAAAAAAATTTATTTACGAGTGAACAAGTTCCCTTTTGTGGGCACTAAGGGTGATTTTGGACGCTTTCCCTACTTCCTCTCTCCCTTCATGACGAGCAAGAAAAAGGAACCATCGGCTCGGTTTCCCGCCGCCTGGTCAAGTGCGTGGGAGGGAAGCTCGCTTTGTGTTTTAAACCTAGAAGCGAACAGATGTGCATGGCCTTGAGGAAATTAAGCGATTTAGGAGGTAAGCATTGTAGTGTACTGAGATTCTATAAACTAAGAGCTAAGAGAGGGTTGTTTGCTGATGAATAACAGTTGATAGCTAAATAGAGAGTGAATATGATGAAATATAGGCTCGTTTAACAAGTGTCCTAAATAGAGAAGTGAATATGATGGAAATATAGGGCTCGTTTAACGAGTGTCGTTAGGGTCATGTGCACAAATTACGATGCCGTTCCCCCCACCCCTTCAGGAATGTAGGCAGTGGACCACGAGGGGATTAAGACGGACGGTCCTTACGGTGGGAAAGCAAACGATTTGGTAAGTAAGAGTATTATTTTGTTAAGAGATCGCTCATGACATTTTTGGTTCCTTGAAGTGCATGGTAATGCTAGGTATATTTCTTAAAGATTCTATGTGCAATTATTGTTATTTTAAACCATTGTGATCACTGAGAAATTGATTCTAATGTGAGTTAAGGGATTTACCTGTCCTAGTTGTTAAGGAGTTATCATTTAACTAAAATGGCAAAATTGTCACCACTGTGAATATTTATGTTTGTTCATTTTTTCAGTGACCGATTGTAATAAAGGAAAACTATAAGACAGTCGCGTATCACTCAAACCCACGTTGGGCCGCCCACAGTCACAAATCGGCTACCACCCCTCTGGCGAAGCTGTGCGGAGAAGAATAGGAAATGAGGCTGTTTCAAAGGACGTCCGCTACCACGCTGCGCCCAAAGAAGACCAGGAGTGCGAGGAAACAGCTAGGCTAGTCTACACAAATAAGAAGCGTTTGTTGGATCCATTTCTTAAGGCATTGTTAGGCGTATTTAGTGGTAGTGCCGTCACCAATGCAATTATTTGTCAGGGGGCCATGGTGGTTCCGCAACGAATGCTAAGAGTTCGTGTTTAACGTTGTGTACCGCCGAAAGTTTGGGCGCGATTGGTTAAAGGTGTCACATGAGTCAGTTTTATCAGGCATATGGTGTTCTGCAACGAAGGGATTAAAATGTTCATGAGCGAATCTTAACGAATTTGGAGTACGTCATTAATATTTAACAGTTATGGAGGAGGGGAGACCTTAAGTTTAAGATTCTGATGGCTGCTCAAATTTATTCTACTGGCGTCGTAAGAGGGACTGGTTAAGTAGAGCAACTAATGTTGTTTTGGATAATATTCAAGTTGGGTAAATAATTTGTTTGGAGAACTATTCAGGGTTGGGCAATTAATTTTGGTTTGGAGAATTATTCAGCATATAATCTTGCACATTGGTAACCATGCGTTAAAACATTTGGGTCATTTAATGTGGGAATTGTTGATTGCTGGGGCAGTGGTTTGTGTGTGTAGGGTGTATTTAACTAGGGTTCTTACAATCTTACCTTTTGTAAAAAAAAAAAAAAAAAAAAAAAATATATATATATATAGCTATAGGTTGTGATGGTACCCGGATTTGTGCCATTCTTCAGGGAGGGGCGTAATTTTGTGGGGCATGCAAACTACATCTGGGTGAGTTTCCAGGGCAAGGGGCTGATTGGCAAAATTTGAGGGGCTCAAGATCGGAAATTTGGTAGAATCGTGGTGTCCCCGCTAGGGACCTGATGAACCACGGTACAGGGTTAATAGCAATTAGAGGGGCAGGCGTGCTCAAGTCGGGAGAGCAGTGCAACATGTTTAAGCCTCATGGTGTATTAATTCAGGTTCGTAGGATGATTTCCCACAGTCTGTTTGCCGCTTGCAGTAAGGCTTAAGTAAATAAGGCTGGGACACGAGACATTGTTGCATTCAGGGTGCTCCCTAGACTTGAAGGATCTTTGTGACGTCGCAACTGAGTAAGGTACTGGTAGTTGTCTTCACGGAGTGGTGCAGGTTTTGGCAACTCCATGGTTAGGTCAGCTACAGTTCGACTAGGGAATTTCGTAGTTCATAGGGAGTGGCCAGAGCTGAATCCAGGTAAAATGGAGACCCTTAAAGTTGTGCAATTGAGGGAGGGTTTGAGAGCTAGAAGCCTCAATGGGGGGGAACAAATCTGCATTGTATCAGCGTCTGAGCGAGTCACTAGAGAAGGAGGGCAGGAGTGTTCAGGAATTTTTGAAGGAACTCGAGGTCAGGCAGAACAGTGAGATCAATCAGGACCAAGAGGCAGGAGAGGACATTGGGCCAATCCCAGAGGAGGAGGAACATTTAAATGTGGGGGATAGCGCATCAGTTATGGGTAGGCAATCTGTTGCTTCAGGGGGCTCTAAACAGTCAAGCGTGAGTTCTACTGGGAGTAGGCGTGTGTTTGGCAGCTGCTTCTAGAGCCAGGTTGGAAGCAAAATTACAGAAGTTGGAAGAGCTGCAAGCCATAGAGCGAGAGGAAGAAGCCTTAAGACAGAGGAGGGAGAAGCTTAGGTTGGAGGCAGAGATAGCTGAGGTGGTGGCAGAGGAGAAGGTTTTACAACAATTTGACGAAAATAATAGAGAAATAGCTCCTGTCACTAGGATAAGGGAAACACATAAACCCTGACATGGACAGGAGTGAACAACCCATGGGCTTAGGTGCAGTAGTGCTGAAGTTAGCTCAGGTAGGAAATGAACCAAGGGGACTTAAGTAATAAGGAAATCTTGCAGACATTAATCTCTTGCAGCCTCAAAGGCTTGATGCCCAGCAGGATATGGCTAAAGTTTGATGGAGATTATACAAAGTACTTTAGGTTCATCCGCTCATTCGACGAAATTATTTAGCAGCCAGCTGACAAATGATAAGGAAAGGCTGAGGTATCTGGATTTATACACAACAGGTAGGCCAAATAAAGAGATAGTGGCAGCTTGCCTCCACTTAGATGCTTCAGAGGGCTATAGGCAGGCAAGAAATTGCTGAGGAGCGATACGGCAACCTTGAGCAAATAGCCACCGCATACGTGGATAAGGTAATCGAATGGAGGACATTGGGGGAGAATAATGCAGAGGACTTTGATGAGTATGCGGTGATGCTAAAACCTGCAGAAATGCAATTTCGTGGGCGTCCCTTATGGTGTCGCCGAATTGCAGAACAAAAACAATGAGGTTGATCCTGAGCAAATTCCCATCTAGTGTGCGGGACGACCGGTGGTGTAGAGTTGCCGACAAGATAATTAGTGAGAAGAAGCAGACCATACAGTTTGATGATTTAGTTAGTTTCATTGAAGGGGAGGCTAGGGTCTTAAAAAATCCCTTGTTTGGACGCCACCTGTTCGAGAGTGGTAAAAAGGGGGCCACCCCTGGGTTAGGAGAGGGTTCAGCACCAAGCAAATCACAGGGTTTAATGAGTGCAAGGAAAGTTTCATGTAACAAAGTTGGGGAGGCTCCACTTTCATGTTGGCACTGTAAAGGACCACATATAATAGATGAATGCGACCAAATAGCTAAAATGGGACATGAGGACAAACTAAACACCATTAAGGAATTGAGGCTTTGTTTTAGTTGTTTGAGAAATGGTCATATGTCCCAGTATTGCAGGTACAGGAAAGGTGCAATGTGTGTAACAAAAACCATCCAACTCTGTTGCACGACACCAGGAAGCAGAAGTGGTGGAACCAGAGAGCACAAATAGGGCCTTAGTGGTTCAGGGGGAAGGTACGCATGACAAAATTGCTATGTTCAGAGCAGTTAAGGGGGGTAGTGCTGGCACAGGGATGTCAGTTGTGCCCATAAGGGTTAGGTCAAGGGAAGGAAGGGAGGTTGTGACGAGGGCCGGTTTTTGGACAATGGGAGTTCTACATGCTTTTGTTCAGAGGCATTAATGAAGACATTAGGTTGCACTGAGATGCAAGATGTAAAGGTGAATGTTGAAACCATCAATGGAACAGGGGAAATTGCATGTAGCCTAGTCTCAGGATTGTCAGTATTAGACTATGAGGGTAAGAATTGCATTACACTCCCCCCAGTGTTGAGCACCTCCCGCATACCTATCGATGAGTGTGATGTGATCAGGGCCGGAGATCTGGAACGCTGGCCACATCTGCGGAGAAATAGATATCCCAGATGTGGATGCCGAAGTGGGTTTGTTAATTGGGAACAATGTTCATCACTTACTTGAGCCGAGGGAAGTCATTAACTCAACCCACCTCCATGAGCCACATGCCATACGAACATTATTGGGCTGGGCAGTCTGTGGGGCAAAGGACAAGAGGTGTCAAGAGCACATCAATAGGATCCAAGTAACTAGCAGGCGTTTGGAGTTGGACCGTATGCTGGTGGAAGATTATAATAGAGACTTGCCAGACATGGCATCTCCCAAAAGGGAAATGTCTGCAGAAGATAAGAAATGGCTAGATCTAATTCAAAGGGGGGTTAGAAACTGTAGAGGGGGGTGGATATGAGGTGCCACTGCCTCTGCGCGACAATCTTGGACCCTTGCCAGAAACAAGAGACATTGCATTGCTCCGTATGCACAGTCTTCGTAAGAAGCTAATGAAGGATGGTACCTACGCTAAGCAATACAGTGCCTTCATGACCGAGATGCTACAGAAAGGATATGCTGGAGCGAGTGACCTCAGCCAGCCAGGAAAATGTATGGTATATCCCTCATTTTGGTGTGCAACATCCAGCCAAGCCAGACAAGGTCCGTGTTGTATTTGACTGTGCGAGCAGGGTGGAGGGCACGTCGTTGAATGACCTAATATTGCAGGGACCCGATATGATGAACTCTTTGCTGGGTGTGTTGGTTAAGTTTAGGGGAGGTCTGTTTGCCTATTCAGGGATATAAATACAATGTTTTACCAGGTACGGGTTACCAGAACATCAGCGGGACTCCTCCCAAGGTTCTTTTGGTGGGAAAATAGTTTTAATGAGGAGCCAACTGAGTTAGAATGGCTGTACATCTGTTTGGGGCCTGTTCGTCACCCAGCATTGGCGAATTTTTGTGCTGAAACAGACAGCAAGCGACTTTGGGAATGGTTTCTCCAAGGGAGCACGGGACACCGTTGCTAACAATTTCTATGTAGACGACTGTTTGAGAGCCGAGGATCGTCAGATGCCTTGTTAAGTAATTTGTTAGAGGTTAAGGAGCTTTGCGAAAAAGGGGATTTACATTGACGAAGTTCAGTAGCTCATGCGTGGAGGTTTTGTCATCCATCCCAAGGGAGTGGTACGGTAAGGGCATTTCTCAGGGTTCATAGATGGATCAGGTCCAAATAAGACAAAGGCATTGGGAGTACAGTGGGACTTGGCCACTGATGAATTGGGTGTCCGTAGCAGATCTGGTTTCAGTTCCAGGACTAAACGCAGCTTGTTGTCAGCCATAGCCTCGATTTACGACCCCCTTGGCATATTGGCACCAGTTTTTATTGAGGGACGGATAATTGTGCAGGACTTGTGTAGATTGAAGATAGGCTGGGACAGGGGATTGGACTCCAACACCACTGACCGCATCAGGGTGTGGGAAATGAACAAGTGAATCAGACCAAGAGGGATAAGTGTGCCAAGATGCCTAAAGGTTATTGGGTGGGAGTCAGCTACCCTAATACAGCTGCATCTGTTCTCGGATGCGAGCATCATGGCTTTAGGAGTAGTGGCATACTTGCGGGTTCCCCCCCGGCACAGATCGGTGGGGAAAGGAAATGTTAATACCTGTAGATTCATTATGGGAAAGGCAAGGGTAGCGCCTTGAAGGACGTTTCAGTACCCCGGCAGCCTAGAGCTTAGTGCAGCTGTACTAGCCGTAAAGACTTGGAACCACAATTCTGGCCATGATAGATTTCAAGGTGGACGAGGTATATTATTGGACAGATTCAACAACGGTCTTGCGTTATATTCGGAATGATCAAGCTCGGTACCAACATTTATAGCGAACCGAGTCTCTATGATAAGGGAAGGAAAGTAGATCAGAATGAGTGGAGGTACGTTAACTCTGAATGGAAACCCGGCAGACGATGCATCACGCTCCAAGCAGTCTGAAAGGTGGAGAACAGGGCCAGGTTTTTTGCTGAAGGAGGAGTGTTTTTGGCCAGCAGAGCCAGCCCACATGTCCAACAGTGTGGAAGGACTAGAAGTTAGGCGTGAGATAGGTCCCAAAAGGGGCGCAAGTCTACCAAACAATTAGCTTCAGGGTTGGGTTGGATTGTAGGCAGACAGGGTTGCATAAAATCATCCACCACTACTCAAAGTGGATCCGGCTACTCAGAGCCGTAGGTTGGGTCATATTATTTACCAGGTATTTAATGTGCAAACATAGGCAGCAGCTTAGCGAACTAAACATGCATTTTGTCTACACCAAGTTATGAGCTTGGCAGAGACTGTGGTTGTGCAGGTAGCACAGCGAATGACTTATGAAGTAGAAATAGCAAGTCTTGGAAGGGCAGCACCATCAGGTTTCCAGCTCCTTAAGAAAATTGAAACCAATCCTGAGAAATGGGCTATTGTGCGTTGGAGGGAGGTTATCACTGGCGAATATTGCCGAGCGAAAGGAATCCAATTATTCTGCCATATAAGGGCCACTTGACTGACATAGTTATCCAGTATTATCACGAGCGTTCCAACCATATGTGGCATAATGTATGTTCTGGGTCTAATGAGGAGAAATTTTGGGTGGTTAAGGGCAATGCAGCGGTGAGGCGCGTGCTAGGGAAATGCATCAAGTGTCGCAGGGTACATGGAAGGGTAATTGAACAGCAAATGGCCGATCTACCACCTGATCGCGTGGAGTCAGGGAAACCACCCTTCTATCGCACCGGGGTGGACCTTTTTGGACCATTCTTCGTGAAAAGGGGCAGAGCGCAGATAAAGCACTGGGGAGTTATATTCACCTGCTTGAACATGAGGGCCATACACTTGGAAGCAGCGTCAAATCTCACATCAGACTCATTCATTAGTGCCTTCAGAAGGTTTTTGGCTCGTCGTGGACATGTTAGGACGATTAGATTGCGACTGCGGCACTAATTTTGGTGGGATCACGGAAGGTTCTAGACTCTAGTTATGAGTTCTTGGGAGAAAACAAGGTGCGAAATGAGTTGCTCCAGTGTGGGGTGGAATTTGTTTTCAATCCCCCGGGCGCCTCACATTTTGGAGGAGCATGGGAACGATTTGATAGGTAATGTGAGGAGGGTCCTGATGTAGTCTTGGGACACAGCAATTGATTATGAGGGATTGTGTACACTCTTTTGTGGGTGGTGGAAGCAACAGTTAATAGTAGGCCCCTTACCATTGTCACCTCAGACAGTAGAGACCCAGCTCCACTCACACCAAACAAGCTTTTAAAACATGGGAGAGTCACCCGCAGGGTGCCATGTTGCAACAGGTAGCTACTCTAAGCAGAGATGGAAGCAAGTGCAGCACATGGCTGAGCAGTTCTGGGCACGTTGGAAACGCAAATACCTTCGGGGTTACAACAGCGACAGAAGTGGTTCAAGGAACGACGAAACGTCAGGGTGGGAGACATAGTCCTTATGGTCAATGAAAGTGTAGCACGTGCCATTGGCCACTGGCTCGAGTAGTACAGACTAAAGCAGGGAAAGATGGACTGGTTAGGATGGTGACTGTCAGAAGGGAGGGCAAGGATTATGATAGACCACTGTCGAAACTTGTTTTAATTCTGGAGGAAGAGCAGGACCTAGTGGACAATGCTAGGCAATAGGTGTTGAACCCTCTTGCGGTCAAGAGGTTTCAAAGGGGGCGGGTGTCGACGTGGGAAAGTTTGGGCATCTTCTCTGCGCGACTGTTAACAATATGTCCGCTGCGCGATGAAAAACAGCTGTTTTTGTAGTAAAGAAAAGTTGGTAATTGAATTTCGGGCCACTCGTATAAGACATAAGCGTATACTCTTGTCCCATAAAAAAAAGGAAAAAAAAAAATTTATTTACGAGTGAACAAGTTCCCTTTTGTGGGCACTAAGGGTGATTTTGGACGCTTTCCCTACTTCCTCTCTCCCTTCATGACGAGCAAGAAAAAGGAACCATCGGCTCGGTTTCCCGCCGCCTGGTCAAGTGCGTGGGAGGGAAGCTCGCTTTGTGTTTTAAACCTAGAAGCAGACAGATGTGCATGGCCTTGAGGAAATTAAGCGATTTAGGAGGTAAGCATTGTAGCGTACTGAGATTCTATAAACTAAGAGCTAAGAGAGGGTTGTTGCTGATGAATAACAGTTGATAGCTAAATAGAGAAGTGATATGATGGAAATATAGGCTCGTTTAACAGTGTCCTAAATAGAGAAGTGAATATGATGGAAATATAGGCTCGTTTAACGAGTGTCGTTAGGGGTCATGTGCACAAATTACGATGCCGTTCCCCTTCAGGAATGTAGGCAGTGGACCACGAGGGGATTAAGACGGACGGTCCTTACGGTGGGAAAGCAAACGATTTGGTAAGTAAGAGTATTATTTTGTTAAGAGATCGCTCATGACATTTTTGGTTCCTTGAAGTGCATGGTAATGCCTAGGTATATTTCTTAAAGATTCTATGTGCAATTATTGTTATTTTAACCATTGTGATCACTGAGAAATTGATTCTAATGTGAGTTAAGGGATTTACCTGTCCTAGTGTTAAGAGTTATCATTTAACTAAAATGGCAAAATTGTCACCACTGTGAATATTTATGTTTGTTCATTTTTTCAGTGACCGATTGTAATAAAGGAAACTATAAGACAGTCGCGTATCACTCAAACCCACGTTGGGCCGCCCACAATATATATAATTATATATTATATATTATATATCTATATATATATATATACCGTATATATATATAGAATTATATAATATATATATATAATATATATATATATATCTAATAATATCTACGTATATATAAGTATATATATATATGAATATATTAATATATATTATAATATCTATTACGTATATATATATATAATCTATATATATATATATATATATCTTATATTATATCTATATATATATATATATCTAATATATATATATATACGTATATATAAATATATACTCTATATCTATATATCTATATATGATAATATAATTATCTATCCTACTATTATATATATTACCTATTATAACATATATATATATATATACTATTTATCTTATATAATATATATTATATTAATCTATCATATATATATATTCTATATTATAGTATTATATATATCGATAATATATCCGGCTCTTAATATCTATCTATATATATATTATATAATATCTCTCTCTTATATATATAATTATCTCTTACTATCTTATAATATCTCTAATAATATATATATATATCGTATATATCTCTATATTCAATCTAGTATGATATCTCTAAATCTATTTCTCTATCTTCTAAATCTATCTCTCTCGTATCTCTCTCTATATAGACATAGATATATATATATATCTATATATATAATATATAATATATTATATATATATATATTTGTATTTATATATATATTATATATATATTATATATATATATATATATTTAATATATTTATATACTATATACTACATATATATATAAATATATATACCTATATTACGTGAGTAGATAAATAATTATATACTATACATATATACGTATATATTATATACATATATATATATATATATATATATATATATATATATATATATATATATATATATATATATAAATGTATATAGCTATATTTACGTGTGTATATAAATAATTATATACTATACATATATATACATATATGTAATATATATATATATATATATATATATATTTATATATCATATAAATATAATACATATATATATATATATATTATATTAGATATATATATATATATCTATAGATATATATATATATATATCTATATATATATATATATATATATATGATATATGTGTATATATATACTATATATACGTATATTCACGTATATATAATATATATATATATATATATATACTATATATATAGATATATATATATATATATATCTGTATATATATATATATATAGTATATGATATATATACGTGTATATATATATATATATATATATATATCTATATATATATATATTATATATATATCTATATATATACTATATATATATATATATATATAGTATATATTATATATATATATATATATATATCTATATAATATACTATCTTATATATATATATATATATATATATATATTATTTATATATATATATATATATGTATTATATATATGTATATATATATATATATATATATATATTATATATATATATATTTATATATATATGTATACTATATATATACGTATTAAAGACAATTATTTTGCAAGTAAGGAAAATATATACCGATGGGTCCACGATTTCTAATTTTATTCTCAACTCTAGCTTCGTGACAGCATACCGAAGATTTTGAAGTTGGCTTTGCTGCCGCTCGAGTCTTTACTCAACGTATCGTAGTGCACTTGGGGTGTTGTCATTTCGTCTCCTCCAGCCGATAAATAATACATCAAGGGGTTAACATTCTTGAAAACGATGTTTAATTAAACTTATTTTGTCCTTTGATCAATAAAATAATTTGCATGACACATTCAGTGGGCCTAAATTGGACTTCCGATTTTCCCACGATTAGCCTAGGTCTATACACTCTTGGATACGTAATATAATGAATATTTAAATCGACATTATATATATATATTATTATATATATATATATATATATATATATATATATATATATATATATATATTAATCTGCTTTATTTGACAATTCCCGTTATTCTTGTTTTATTAGCCATGTTCGCCTTTCTTCTTATCCTTTTCATAATTGCTTAAACATAATTAACTCTGACCTAGCTATTCAAAGTCAAAAAGCAATCATAAAAAAATCAAACGAATATAATTCAGTCTTATTTTTCATCGAATTCCTTGCATATCATCCTGTTTCATTTGGACACGTTGGAGAGCTGTGGGAGTCAAAACTGACGAATACATTAAGAAAGGCTAACGTTCTGTAAAGCTTTCTTAGGTTGATCTTTCTGTAGCTATTCATTTCTTCTAAAATAGAAATTAATTGAAATTAATTTCACATGTATACCTAGACCTACTACCATAATCATATTATAGTAGCTGAAAGGATAAGAAATATGAAAGGTTACGTTTTTGTTTAAGTCTATTTCATATGTTTTTTTTTTTTTTTCAAGAAAAACCTACTGCTTTAATAAACGGTTGCTCTTTGATGGCTACAGGTGTAACACGAGTGTATGTACATATTTGTGGGATGAAAGATAAGTTTCTTGAACAGAAAATATTTTATAAACTGCATTTTAAGTCGTCCGTTGTCGGTGCGGGCAATTTTAAAATAACCGTTATCATTAGTGATGCTTTCACGAGATGGAGTTCGTAGTGAGAAGTGATCTAGTCGCCTGAGATGTAGAAGAGAGCGGAGGTGGCATATAGGAGTGATGGAAGGATTAGGCCTATGTTAATAAAGTATCTCCCAATAAAATGTATTCTTTAGGTTTTGAAGAAAAAAATGCATGCATCATTGAAAGCCGTTTCCCTCCCTACCCGTGGTATTCACTGGCCACCGATTAAAAACAAAACAAAAGAGTAAGCCTAACTGAATCTCTCATCCATCAAAGATAAGTTTGCCTCATTCATTTGACTTATTCATTAGACAACTATCAAAGATTTCAAGTGTAGATTTAAAAACTTCTTCCTCTCCATCTAAAGTATTCATCAGACACCAGTCATAAGCGTAGAGCTAGTCATGATTCCTGGTTCAGTAATGTCGTGACGAGGCACTAGAATTCAAAATTCACAAATGAATGTTGCTCAGCAACAACATTTACACTATTGTATTGTCTTGCTCTCTTGTGGTGCTTCGAGGTGTTCCACCTCTAGGTCCATGTTCTAAATTTTGCCGTTCTTTAAATAATTTGATTTTTCTATGTATGATTCTCTCCGGTTTATTAAGCTTGCAATAATTGTCTCTCGCTCATCTAGGGATGTTTTCTTAGACGATAAATGACACATTGACATTAGATTCCCGTGCACATAACATCAAAAGCAATAGAGTGAGGTCGCCTGGTTCACACTGTTAGGATATGTTTTTTTTTTTTCTTTTTGGATTTTAAATTTGATAGCACTTTGTGAGATTCCAATGTTTTCTGTAAAATTTAACAAATGGAAAAGTTCAACTACCTTCAACTTAATATTGAAATGATAATTTAAGGACTTTGTTTATGCGATACTACTAGTGATAGGTGTCTCCTATCTATTTGGTACTGTATATCTATGGTTGTGATATGACGTTTTTTATCACTCGTTTCGTTCACGTCAATTTTGCTATATGGAAATAGTTGTACATAATAACATAACATAATGTTCTAAAGATAATTATATTACAGAACATTATTTGAAAAGCGCATCCAACCTTCGGCATCAGGGAGCAAGCCTCTGTGATGCTAGGCAACCTTATCAATTAATCAATAGACATAAAGTAAACCTTATTCGAGGGATTCTCATCCTGTAAGGTCTACCCTTCCCAATCACTTAATGTCGCTAACTCAGTTGTTAGGAGACTAATTAAAATGTTATATATATATATATATATATATATATATATATATATATATATATATACATATTATTAAATAGCTGAAAAAATAGGTAAAAACACAAAGAGAAATACACATTAGGTTTTCTTACACAAAGGAAGAAAAAAGCCACACTTGGATTTATATAGATGAAAAAAAATTTTACTGAATCAGATATTACTCTCTTTCTCTCTGCTCTATCTCTCTCTCTCTCTCTCTTCTCTCTCTCGTCTCTCTCTCTCTCTCTCTCTCTCTCCTCCTCTCTCTCTCTCTCCTCTCTCTCTCTCTCTGTATATATATATATATATATATATATATATATATATATATATATATATATATATATAGAGAGAGAGAGAGAGAGAGAGAGAGAGAGAGAGAGAGAGAGAGAGAGAGAGAGAGAGTAATATCTGATTCAGGAAAAAAATTTTTCATCTATAATAAATCCAAGTGTGGCTTTTTT
>NC_061110.1:39567579-39605730 GCF_015104395.2 Macrobrachium nipponense | reverse complement strand
TCCAAGTGTGGCTTTTTTCTTCCTTTGTGTAAGAAAACTTAATGTGTATTTCTCTTTGTGTTTTACCTATTTTCCAGCTATTTAATTGTATGTATATATATATATATATAGATATATATATATATATATATATATATATATATATATATATATATATATATCATATATATAACTGTGGAGTACAAATAGTACGAATACTATATATCATACGTATAACAGTAAGTGAGGGAGTCCAATTTATAAATATAATAATGAATGGGGAGTAGAAATTCTGGGGGAAAATAAAACGTTACACCAGTTATTCTTTATATATATATATATATATATATATATATATATATATATATATATATATATATATATATATATATATATATATATTAAAGAATAACTGGTGTAACGTTTTATTTTCCCCCAGAATTTCTACTCCCCATTCATTATTATATTTATAAATTGGACTCCCTCACTTACTGTTATACGTATGATATATAGTACTCGTACTATTTGTACTCCCCCAGTTATTATAACGTATACTTGTAATTTGCACTCCCCCTTTTGTTTCTATAAACATATATATGGCATGATAACGATACACGTGTGTCAGCACTATCTTTATTTTTTACTTAAGATTTCAGTGATTATCTTATTTATCATCATATCATTCTCATCAACCAATAATTTTTTATAATCCTAAACGATATTCTGACAACTGACATCAACGTATGTAATTTGGAGATATCGTTTATTCCTTACTGTTTGTTAGAATATATGAAAAACAATAGAAACTAAACGAATGAATATGGAGAGTGACTGATCGCTTTCCTTTCTGCGCTTCTGTGATTTTGGAAATAATGGCAATACCCCAGTTTCTGAACAATTTATAAGATGCTACCACATCTGGCTGTTATCATATTTAGATGTTACTTCACCATCCTCTTCCAAAACCTCGACGGCTTTGGCAATTGCATACAGGCCACAATCTTTCACAGATTGCTGTTGGTCACAAGGTATGACAGGAGAGGAGTAACGAGTTTTAATTTGATTCTCTGCAGAGCCAGTCAATCGTTTGGGTTGCAGACTGTCTGCCGCCTCTCTCCTCATTCTCATTGTTGAAGATGTAAACCGGTGCTTGAGGTCTTCATCATTATATCTGCAGAGTCATATCGTGCAGAATCAAAATCATTTTACTTTGGGAAAGTGTTGTGTCCAATCTATAAATGATCACACAGAAAGTTTGTGCAGCATCTATTATCTTATCATTAAGCCAATCATCATTCATGATTAAGCCCTTTTCAACTTCAGTGAGATGAATAGAAGGTAACCAAATTCCATGAGGTGAATCCGCTACTGTCTCTTCAAATTCTACTTCCCGAGTTCCATCCAGCTGGTCGTTATTGTTCTTTTCCTCAGCGTCCCTCTCGAGAAATGGCTCTAAGTTACATCAATTTGGCTTCTGTTTGAGCTCTGCGTCTGGTGACGAAAACACGCATATGTTAATGTCCAGCACCCTTTCCACTTTGAAGGGACCTCTCCTTGGAAGTAGATGCTTGCCACCCTTCCTGTCTGCCCGTTCAAAGTTTCTTAAAAGAACAAGGTTTCCAGGCTTGTAGCTGTTAGAGGAGTTACGTCTCTTGTTGTAATTTCATTGTTGCTTAGCTTGTGTTTTTTTTCAATATTTGCACTAGCTTTAGCGTTGAAACATTCACATATGCCCTGCATGGATTTTGCCACTGTTGCTACGTAATTCTCTTCATATGCGCTTGTTTCTGGAAGATTTTGTGTTTCCTATTTTACGTCTACTGGGAGCACTGGCTTACGATTATAGAACAGGAAGAATGGAGAGAATCCAGTAGATCTATGAAGTGCGGTCCTGTGAGCAAACAGCACTCAACTGAGGTAGGAAACCCAGTTGTTGTCATTTTCTTCGAGTATTTTCAGTAGTATTTTATTTTATTGTGCGATTCTGACGCTCCACGGGACCATTTCCTTGAGGCTGGTAAGTGATGGTCACTTTTTGCTTGACACCAGTAATGTTATGCAAAGTTTCTGAAACTTGATTTACAAATTCTTTGCCTTGATCATTTATTTGTACACTGAAACAAGAATGCCTTCTTATAAGCCCAGAAAGAAACTGCAACCCTCGAAGCATTTTTCTGCCTCAAAGGTTTAGCCTCTGACCATTTTGAAATCGACGGGCACAAATACGTACTTAAAACCATCATTTTCTGGGAGAGTGCTGAGTTGATTCCATATTTGTTTTATGATAGTATTTGGAACAGAGACAGAGCGCAGCTTTGGTGCTTCAGTCGACATTTTAGGATTGACCCGTTGACACTGAGCCCATGATTTATCATACGCAACCACATCAGCTTCGACGGATCTCTAGTAAAAGCGTTTAGAAGTAAGTGCGATCGTCTTTGCAATTCCATGATGTCCTCGCAAACTCTTGGAGTCTCTGCTTTCTCCAAATCCTTCATGAATTTCTTTGATGATACAGTTTACTTCTTTCTCATTCCTAAAACTTGCACCTATGAACATAATAAAACTAGTTATTCTTTGCAATACCGTAATTACCCAAACCTTAAAATACTTAAAATAGTATACACCAAAGACATAATAATAATAATAATAATAATAATAATAATAATAATAATAATAATAATAATAATAATAATAATAATAATAATAATAATGAGAGAGAAAAAATGGATAAGTATCAAGATCTGGAAATAGAAATAAGAAGGATATGGGATATGCCACTGGAAATCGTACCCATAATCATAGGAGCACTAGGCACGATCCCAAGATTCCTGAAAAGGAATCTAGAAAAAATAGAGGCTGAAATAGCTCCAGGACTCATGCAGAAGAGTGTGATCCTAGAAACGGCGCACATACTAAGAAAAGTGATGGACTCCTAAGGAGGCAGGATGCAACCCGGAACACCACACTATAAATACCACCCAGTCGAATTGGAGGACTGCGATAGAGCAAAAAAAAAAAAAAAAAAATAATAATAATAATAATACCTTTATTCCAAATTACAGTGGGTATTCTTACATTGAACGTTGGATTAAAATATACATAAAATGTTTGTTTAAAATTTAACCGCCGCTGAATAAAGTTATAATATACACATAGATTTATATCTAAATATCCATTCAAAGTATTTTACATAAAAATCATCAGATACATAAAATATTAGCATAAAAACACACATTTATTAATAAAATATGCTCTGCAGGTCATTGATAAAAATATTAAATAGAATTGGACCTAAGACCGATCCTTGAGGCACTCCATAATTAAAAATTTTCTTAGTTGAAATATAAGAATCCACTTTAACAGACTGAAAATTGTAAAGTAAAGCCATCTTATTCAGAAGAATTGGATGTGATACGCTATCGAATGCTTTCGACAAGTCACAAAAAGCCAATAAGGATATTTTGTTTTTATCTATATGTTTACATAAAACTTCCATAACCTTAGTTAACGCAGTCTGAGTCGACATTCGACTCCTAAATCCATGCTGTGTATCTGACAGAAGGTGATTAACAGATAGGTATCCATACAGCTGATCACTGACTATTCTTTCTAAGACCTTTGACAACATTGGTAGAAGAAAAATGGGACGATAGTGTCCAGGATCTTCACTATCGCCTCCTTTAAATGCAGGGAAAACAAGGTCATACTTCCAATCACTTGGAAAAAGGCCAGTCACGATTGATGTATTAATAATAACGGTTATGTAAAATGCTAAAACAGGGAGAGAATCTTTTAGAAATTTACTATTCATTTCATCTATTCCAAAACTATTCTTATTTTTAGATTTTTTTACGATTATTATTACAGTTTCTACGCTGACAGGTTGGGGTCGAAAGTATGTAAATGGTTGTTTTGTATTAGAACGAGGAGCTACATCGGAGTTCACAATAGCTAAATTTTGTCTCTGTATTTCTTCAAAAACGGTTTTACCCACCTCGGTAAAGAATTCATTAAATTTCTCTGCTGATTCAACAGGATCACTAACATTAATAAACCTTGAACCTTTACTTTTACTTGGTATGATCTCTTCTATTACTTTCTAAGTGTTACCTTTATTTCGTTTACATTCGTAAAATTTTTGTTATTGATATTTATTCTAGCTGAGCGAATTAAGGATGCTATCTTTTTCTTGGATCTATTATACTCATTAAAATTATCGACTCTATTCGAATGATCAAAAGTTTTCTTTAATCGATCGCTTTTTCTATTTCAGTTTTTATTTTCTCAGTAATCCATGGAGCTCGTGGTATGGTAATTTCCCGAGTAACAATAGGAGCGAAAGTGCCTATACATGACTTATAAACTTGTTTATTTACGTCATCTATATTCAAGATACCACTAATAAACTTGTTTATTTATGTCATCTATATTTAAGAAACCACTAAGCACTGGGATTTCATCAATCAATTTATTACAAAAAGTCATAGGGGTATAATTTTTCAAGCTTCGAAACGTTTTGACCTCACGTTTCCGTTTTGGTTTATTTACATCAATGTCAGCTGATATCATTTCATGATCAGAGAGAGGACAAGAAGCTGCTTCTATCTTTTTTTATTACCTCCTTTTTATTTGTAATTAAAACGACTGAGAGACTGAATAATCGGTGATACGGGTAGGCTTATCATTGACCTGAGCACAATTTAATAAGTTTATAATATTGCTTAATTCAGACCGATTTTTCAGCTGATCACCGTTCAGGCCACCAAATAAGAAGAAATTTTTGTTTTCCGTTAAGACTGACTGCAATTTATCATGTATGTAATCAAATGTATTTACTGGAGTATTTGGGTAACGGTAAAGGGATGCCAAAATTATGGCTGGTAATTTACGCAATTGTATTTTCACCCAGACATCTTCGATTCCGTTATACGACGGAATTATATTCTTCATTTGAACACATCTCAGGTCATTTCTAACATAGATACAGACACCTCCACCTCGTCCACCATCGCATCTAAACAAATTATAGCCTTCAATTCCTACGTATTGATCGAGAATATTAGGTTCTAACCAAGCTTCAGACACGCAAAACCATCAATTTTCTTGTAGACTATCAACAATTTTAAGTCATCAAGACATTTCAATAGGGGAATTCCGTTAACATGAGCTATATTCAGATAGTTTTCCTTTCTCAGTGTACTTTCGGCTACGTCTTCATTGGCCGACCCTTAACCTACGAAAACAAAGCTTACTCAGCTGATGATCATGGCGGCAGCTACGGGCATGGTGACTGAAGTCACCGCAGTTATAACAGCCATTTAGCTTCCCCTTATGAAAATGAGAATTATAATTTACTTGATTTTCCTTACTTCCCGGACGCATATCTCTCGGTATCTGACTATTTACGCTATGATTATTATCATTCTGATAAAAGTAATTGGTTCTCCCAGACATTCCACCATTAACAGTGTTCCCTGACTGACTGCCTGTTTGTTTATGAAACATATTTCTATTACAGTTTCTCTCGAAATTTCTTATGACATCAGGATTTCCATTACGTTTTATAGAAGTTGAGTGATTTTGCAAATGAAACCTATTGACCTTTCGGATTGCTCCATTATTCTTACTGGTAACAAGAAACATCATTTCATTTTTTATCTCTGTCCAGTTATCACCAGGGATACCTGGGCGTGATTTAACAAAAGCATCAACAAGCCTAATAACTACTCATCTAGAGGTTTCTCTTACTGAAGTGCAACAACTAATGCCAACGTCTCCTGTACCTATTTTAAGGAACTAGTCCGTACCTATAAATGAAATACATTTTCTAGAACACCATTCATTTAATTTCAAGTAATCATTTTCAGCGCGATCCTGATTTCCATGTAGGTCTGGAACCAATTCACAAACATAACGACACAAATTTTCATTTTTAGCCTTTAGTTCAGCAACAAGAGCACCTAAGTCATCAAGAATATCGTTTATATTACTATTCGTTTCCATAAGGTCTTCCATACCAGCATAAAGTATATATATATATATATATATATATATATATATATATATATATATATATATATATATATATATATATATATATATATATATAGGAAAATTTAGATTGCCTATAACCCATTCTTTTAACACTCACCTCGCTTGTTCGGAAGTTTCTTAACGTTGAGTCCCCTAGCAGTAGGATCTTCTCTTCTGATGTCACAGCAGATTCTTCAGTATCTATAGCAATTATGGCTTCAAGATATCTAACTTGTTCCAAAATCTTTTCCTCGGCTATAATTAATTGATTATTGAGAATTTCAAATACCTTGTTTTTAATGTCTAAACGTTCATTCACAGCTTGAAAGTTCAAAGCAGTCTCATGAATGAACTTTTCTAGTCGCTGAAATAGATTAGAGTTTGCCCCGCCAGTTGTGGATAAGTTTCCAGCAAAGCTATTTGATGTACGGCTTGAATTAAACATAATTAATTTTTCTATGAGTTCTTTCTTCGTGACTCACACACCTCTTATCCCGAGTTTCTAACATTTCTTCTGCAGTTGGCCTTTCGTTAAACTTTCGAGGTAATCGAAAGAAATGGTTCCCTGTAATTCATCGTGATCAAAAATTCCTTGGCGATCTTTATCTCTGTTCTCAGTTTCTCAATAATCAGAAATATTATTTGCTGACGCTCCTTCTTCTGAATTTCTTTGAATCTCAAAGTTGGTGACAATGCAACCGCTCCCTCATTTTACGTCAAGAGCATAACAACTTTAGTGGATTATCATTTACTCGCAGAAGGCTTTGCAAGCACGACGGAAATTTGCCTTTCTCCCTTTATCAGTCACGCCATCAGGCTACATATAGTATATTAGCTTAAAAATCTATAAATGTTTTCAAATGAATCATTCTTTCTCCTAGAAATATCCAGGGTTAAAAAAAGATCAAATTTTCATCAACCAACCCACCTGAAAATCAGAAAGAATATAGAACTACAAATGACTACAAAACAACCACTTTCATAAATAGGAACTGACACAAAGATGAGGTTTATATTTTAGGCAAAGAAACAAACCTAGCTGCAGTGAAATCATTGGCAATGAGAAATGGAGCGTTACTGGATTTTCAAGCAAACGACTGGAAAACAATCTCTTTCCATGTTATACAGAGGGATTGTGCATTGCGCGTATAATAACAACTGAGGGAGTGCTCAACACGTTTAATCATGACTGGGGAGTGTTTATTCCACTATTATCCAGAAGATTAGCCCTATCCAGAAGGATCAAGCCCACAAAGAGTTTGACTTAAATTCAAGCTTCCAAAGACGTACAATAATGAGGGGTGCGGGTCGAATTGGACGGGAGTGCTAATTACATGTGACACCGGGACAAAATGCTAAACAATGCTCGCATAAGATGAGTAAGTTGACGAACAAGCAAAAAGAAGGATATAAAAACAGCGTTCTTAGTTACATAGGAAATAGATTACACAGATATGGAACCAGCTTTCAGTATTTGAAATAAATATACAGGCACGTAAAGGAAGCTTGGCTAGCCAAGCCTTACGGCAGTCTTTGAAAAATGGCTGAAAAGTATGAAACACAGAGTATCTACCTTTCTATCTATCTGTCTTTCTATCTATGTATCTGTTTGTCCCAAAGTGTTAAATTACTATAAATGTACAATAAATCTAGGAAAGCAATGCAAGGCTTGCATCAGTTTCAGCATACGGATTTACAATAATAACACTACCGCTCACTTGTATATTCAAAATGCTACATGCAGAATATAATGGCATTTTCCTTTCAGGAGTTTTTGTTATTATCTATTTGATTTTTTCAAGGTTATGCAATATTTTCATTGACACTATACAAGGTTTACAAGTAAGCCTGGTCATCTACTTCCTTCAAGATGTTTAGTTATCGATGTCTTTAGGCACTGATAGGGACAACATACATCTAAAGAAAACCAATGCTACAACAATTTTGTCCATGAGTTCTTTATTAGACATGGTCATGTCAAATGATTAAAAATCTATAAGGAGTGATTTTAAAGTTATATAAATTTGAAGCAGTGATGAAATTTCACGATAAATAAGTATTTAGTCATGTCAGAAACAGTTTCCTATTTTCGCAGAGCGACAAAAAAGAGTTAGATGGAAGTAGCCGTTTAAATGTTCACTTTAGGCTGGTGTTCCTTCAGAGCTTTTCAAAGGGTTTTTTCAATGATTGCGTCTATTTATATCTCTGAAGGCAGTAAACCTCTATTCATATCTCTGAAGAAAGTTAACTAAGGTCATAAAAAGCGTCCAGACAGAAGAATGCAGGAAATATATGAATTTCCATGAATTGCTAGAAAACTTTCCAATAGCAAATGGTTTGAAATGACCTTTATTTTTGAGAAAAAGAATTCGTTCGCACTTCACGGTGCAACCCGAAAGTTAAATGGGCTGAAATTCAACAAACCTCGAGCCACAAATGATTTTGGTGTGGAATGAGACTGCAAAGCGCCAAAAAGAGTCTCCTAAAAGATTATTGCAAATTCGCTCGTTTTGCACCTAAACTATTTCCTAAACTACGTCTGCCAATGTGTCTTTCTGTTAATGATAGAATGTAAGTTGTAACAATATTGCCGATGTAGAATTTATTAGTGTGATATGTCTGTCTGTGTTTACATTTGTATGAAATACCCCTGTCTCTAATGGATTTATGTCGTTACTAATTTCATTTCGTTCACGAAAATGTATAAACTTGTAGCTTTAATGTGACGTTTTTCTAACTCGTTCATTTAAGATAATACAACATAAACTCAATGTATCAAACTGACAGTTGATACTTATGGCTAATTTGCATTTATGTTTACGATTGATAATTTTGCGTGAGCAGTCTACATATAAAATGCAAATGCCTCATAGATAAGATTTATTTAGCAAACAGCGGATATTGACGAAGATAGTTTCACGTCGTTTTGCACAAAATATGATAACAGAGACATTGCCTGATTATACACATCACCTTCTTAAAGTGTAGTGTTCCGGGCTGCATCCTGCCTCCTTATAGGTCCATCGATTTTCTCACTAATGTGCGCTGTTTCTAATAGCACGCTCTTCTGCGGGAGTCCTTGAGCTACTTCGGCATCTAGCTTTTCCAGGTTCTTCTCTCAGGTATATTGGGATCATGTCTGGTGTTTCTATGATTATGGGTACAATTTATTATTATTATATATTATTATCATTATTATTATTGTTGGTGAAAATATTGTTCTTATATTAAAGCTTCCATTTCTAATACCTTAGTTATCGCGTACAGAAATTCAATGATCGTCACTTAAAAGGACCTACAAGATTATTGCAGACATCGACTCATTTGATTTGGGGCAATATAAGTAAAAAATCCCTATTTTCGAAGAAAATTTTATCTCTCAATTTCTAGACATGAGAGAGAGAGAGAGAGAGAGAGAGAGAGAGAGAGAGAGAGAGAGAGAGTGGACAAATTTTTTTTTCTACCGCCTACTCAAAACCTAATTTATTTAATTAATATTAAAAGTCACCAGTTGTTTCTCATTCCTTCAAATATGTATTACTTCATTCGGAGATATAAAGTCTGAACAAAGTCCAAATCTACCGAAATCTTCGAATAGGTGTAACACGTTCTGTTTCGTCGTGTTTGCAAAGATGTCGTTGATCATTTTTTCTACGGAAATCTTCTTGGCATTTTTCGTGCATTATGATACTGCTATGTTGTTGTGCTGTTTTCTCCTGTTCCCTTGGGGCCATCTGTCCATAATGGTCCAGATCTGGGTAGATGTATTAGTTTCCTACATCATTCCCTTCAATGAGAGAAGTGCCTGAGTGCCTTCCTGATGACCAACCAGTGGCCGCGTAGCAGTGTTTAATTCAAAGTACAACACTAATTAAAGCTGATAAAAATGGACATACAATGATGCGTGAAATACGTGTTATTGTGTGCTTATTACATTTAAGTTTTCTCAGTGGATAGTCTGAAATAAACATTTTTATTTGGCCACTACATGGGCAGGATATTGGATCTAATTCACTAGTGTAAATTATTGTCTCATTCAATTTTCTTTACATTAACATTCAAATATAGCACATGGAAGAATGATTCGCAATGTACTTACTTTTGAGTGGAAGAAAAAGAGTTTCCTGGTATGATATGATCAGTAATTTTGTGTTTGAAGTTTATTCTTTAATTGAATCGCCAGCTCCATTAATATTTACGCATATCAAAGAAAAGAGTAATTTTCAATGGTTTTATAATATCATCTATACATGTGAAGCATGTGAAAGCACTTCATATTATTTTACCTGAAGGTTACAAGGCTTAAGCATATACGTATATGGCACTGAATTACAAGAGGTTGAAAAAGTTTTCTTCTGTGGCATGTTTCATAAAGATGTGTGAATACAATTTATAATATCTTGGATAAGAATTCAACCTCCTTGTGGTTCGTAACTTATTCTCTCACTTTAATTCTAGTTCTGATTTTATTCATATGTATCCCTGGTAAAAGGTGATATACAAATTAATTTATAATGATTTAATTAAAGCTGGCAGTAGGAAGAAAAAGTTTTCCGTCCTGGAAGTGTTGCTAATGATGTGTTCTTGTAGGTCATAGTATTGTGGATGTAAATACAAATTATGAGAAGAATGAAAAATCTTATGTTATTCCTTTACTAATAGTATAAAATCAGCGGAAAAGGGGATTTATCATGTCATTACACTGGCGTGTGAGAACGTTTTCTGTGAAATTACTACGCCGGCAGTTAGTTACATTAAATTTCATGTATGTAGCTTAAAAAGGTCATGGAGTGAGGGTGACTATGGATATGTACATATAGACAACAGCATGCAGTCACACATCTGGCATTGACTTCTGAGTGGGAGGAAAAATATTTTCTGACGAAGGACAGCCTCTAATATTACGAACTTGAGTTACTATAATTTAGCATCTTGGATGCGCAGAAACTTACCCTTTCATTTCATTGCCAGTTACATTGCAATTGGTATATATAACTTGAAAGAGTAATTTATTGTTATGCATGCTTACACATAAGAATATTCCATCACATCGTGTATCAAATATCATAGAATCAGATCGGCATCCAAATTACAGCAAGATAAATAAACAAGTAAAAAACAGTACATTTGCTTTTGTTGAACTGTATATGGAATTTAATTCTTATGATTTTCTGATAGGTATTACGCGTTTAATATCATTATTTTTAAATGTTTACCTCCAAGTGACTTCGCTGACCGTCTCATGTTCAATAATGTAAGCAATATGCAACTAACACATCTCAAGTAATCGCTCAATAAACAGACGGGTGTCTCCCTGTCAGAAAAGATGTACAAAAAAAGATGTCATATATTTCTTGAAATATTTTTTTTCGAGAATTTAGAGAGAAAATTAAGTGTAGAAATATTCAGGGCATCTGTTTTCACACTATAACGGGAACAAAGTAAAAATAATTGTTTGGGTAATCTAAATCAGACAAAGATTTGATTGTAACCATTTCACTTTAGTGTCTGTTTTCATTGCAAGGCAAGGGTGCAGGAAACTCATTAAGCAATATTATTCTCCATGACACCATTTCTTATCGTAGTCTGTGCAGTTTCCAACAGATTCTTGCCCGCTACAATAATGTATTCGATAATCTAAACATGACTCAGCTGTAAACCCTTGACACCTAGTCAAGTTAAGAAATATTTCCTGAGATTTTAATTCCTTAATTTTACACACTATAAAATTCGAAGGTACAAGCTATGAAAATGCCATAAAGCCCATTATCATACAAATTATTTCGCTTCTCAATATTACTGGAAAATTAGATTATAAAATGTAATATTTCTGCCTTTCAAAATATATGCATCTTTTTAGTAATTTGGTTTGCGTTTGCATGACGGTTATTAGGCTCTCTGGATATTCTTCTTATTACTTTTTTTAATGTAACATTTTGACGTCCCCATCTATCTTGCACTATCAGTTTTCTATGTGAATGTTAAATATATGAGAAATTTTGAAGACTGGTTTGTATATTTTTCTCGCTTAGTACACATTCCAAAAAACACCCACGCACTCACTAACGCACACACACACATATGTGTGTTTGTGTGTGTGTATTCTGAGAGTGCATGTTTTTTAATGTGTACTCACCATTTTTTCTTTAAACTGTGCACTTATAAATACCTGTTTTTGAAATTACATATTTACATTGATGTGGCTCCAATCTTACCGCATTTCCACATGAACCTAACCATTCCAAAGACTCCCTACCTAAACAACGATATCTCTTCCTGTCTTCTACCTTTGAATTTAAATTAGCTGGCAAAACCACCATTTCACATTTTCCAAAATTGCCAGCTACAGATTTAGATTGTTCGAAGAACAGTTTTTCACTCATAATCTTTGCCATTCCTTGGCCATATACGCTTTCTATTATATACTAAGTTCTCCCACAGATGTACTATAACCTGCTATACCCTTGAACTTACACAGTTTCCCTGTTTCAAGTGTCCTGTCTCCCTGACATTCACAAGTGAATCCTTTTGCTAACTAAAGCTCACAACCTTTCACATATTAAAAGGATAATCACCATTTGTCTCTCCATACCTGGACATGCTACACCCAGCTTTGTTCTTGTAGAAAAATAAATTATTCTAGTTTTAAAGAAAATAATATGTTGAAGCGAATGCACAGATCTGCGCTTCTATAGAATAGAATATAAGGAGATTCTGTCATAGTGAAGACAGCTATCATAAAAATATAAAACGTTCCACCACATTTTCTCCTTAGCCATCCTACTGGGGTAAGCAGATGTCTGTTCTTATTTCTAAACGTGTTGTCCGCTGCATTCTCTCCTTCTCCAATAGAATTAGTATAATTTCTCAACCATGCCAGCCACAACGTATTTCTGTGAAAATAGTTCCACGGTTGTCCGGCGATAGTGAGTTGAAAGACCAAAGCAATATAATTATATCCATAGTGTTACAGGCGCCGAAACTTATCTATAGTCTTTGCCCTCAACAATTTAGGGAAAACAGCTATTTCCTCTCTTTGTTTAACTGTCACCATCCCATTCTCATTTAATTAGATCAAATGCTTACTTTCAGAGATCAGTGAGGGCAAAAATCACACGCAGAGAAAATCTTCAAACGTTTATTAAGCAAATGATAATTTATTTATGGTTTCAAATAAGATATAATAACGCGTTTGAAACAAATTCATTTATGATTCCCCAGCAGGAAATTTACTGACGTGCGTTTTCTGCTCGAATAAGTTGCCCTAATTACATAACTGTAAGTTGAAGGCAAACATTTACGAATAACTGTTGGCGGTTGAAACTTTATCAAAAGCTAGATACTTTGTAGTTATTTTAGATGCTCAGTATCAATAAATACTAAATACAATAGATCCATAAGTTTGAGAGTTATACAATACTGCTGATGAGGCTCTATGTATGAAAAGTTGGTTTTAAAATGTATTTGCATTGATTTAGGTTGCCTTTATTATAGAAATAGTTTTATTATATTTGACATTGGCAGTGATAGCAAATAATAATAAAACAGACAATGAACGCTGGGGCAAATGAATAAATAAATAAATAAAATAAAATGCCTTACGTCTTTTGACATATTTCAGCAGTTTCGATTACTCGAAAGGTAACATTATCTGCATTATATATCATATTTGATCAAAAGAACTGCGAAAGAATTCCATCCATTCATAACGTCCGCTGTTTGTACAAAAATATGACAATACCTCAGAAGTGTTCACGGGTCATACGGCTTTTCGCGGGAATAAGGAACGTGAGATGTGTGACCAAAAGGCTTTTACGGTTCTCATGTTTGACTGCATTAGATTTTATCTTACCATTCTTCCATTCGATATCTTAATTTGATATGTTGCCTTTGTTGCATTCAACTGAATGATGCATTACATTTAATTAGAACCAACTATCACCTCAAAATATGGAAACAAACTGAAGAAGAAGAGCGCACAAACATCGATGACTCGCCTTAAGCTAAAACAAGGGGTCAGGAGAAGACTGACGGATCAATGATGAAAGAAGTTCTTTGAGAGTTAAGGGCTTAAGCATATGGAAAGCTGTTTCATCAGCAGCTTTCTCTCGGCTTTCAAAATCATTGTAGAAATAAAAGGTTTATATTGTTTATTACGTGCCCTTTTGTTTGACAAATTCTTATTTAAAGTGAAGCCTGTCCTGTGGCTGACACCAAGATGAGATATGATTCGTACTATTATGTAAATGATTATGTCCATTATATGTATATATGCAAGTACAAGTACATTTGAAAAATGCAAACACTAAATCTGTACACCTATTTTCCGTAAGTGGGTAACTATCAGCCATTACCTTCAGATATTTAAGACAATATAAGAACCCTTTTGACCACTGATAAAATACTCTTATTATACGTGAACCAAACTTAGACATCCCCTACCCAACATAAAGATAGTGGCGATTTTGGTTATAACAGCATAAATTTGAAACGTCAGGATGCACCTTCTTCACCTCATGAGTGAGACACTATGCACAGGTTATAATACTCAAACGTCTCTAAGTTTTCAAATACAAAAAGGCTTTGCAATATGTGAAGCTTTTAATACCTTACTTTGTAAATGATGTTTCGTGGGCAGTTTTCACAGGTATGTCTAATCAAAAAAAACAGAAGGCTGCATTCTGTTTGATGTATATTTCGAGGAGTTTTTGGATAAATAATACTGAAGTGTAACAGGCTGGTAAGTAATAAGAAAATAATCTGCAAAAGTTTATCAAGCCACTTAGGTGAATACATTTCATCCATTTTCATCCATTTTCTACCACCATTATTGAACTTATTCTTAGAGGTATAGACTACTTGATATTGGTACTGTTAGAGTAGGCTTCGTCGGAGTGGGGTAACTTTTACGTCCTTGTAATTCAGCGACACTTATGCAACTTTATAACAAAATGATATAAATGTTTCAAAATATACTAATTTGGGGTTGGATAGTGAACACCACTGCCTGTCTTGAAACGTATCCACTTGCAGTCAGTGACAGCCGTAAAAGTAGGATGGAAGTTCCGTAACCAAAGACTTCCATTTCAAGTGTTATAATCATACAGTCACATCCATCTCAAAGATGCTGACCGGGGAATTATGTCGAACAGATAATTAATGATAATTATGGAGTTTTAGGCTGGTTCAACCACCTCACATGATCTGACTGAGCGAAAATGAATTCCCTGATTTTAATATACATACATACACACATACATACATACATACATGCATAAAACTATAATTAACATCAAAAAGGTTTCGGTTGTCAAGATTAAAAAAACTTGAAAATACCAAATGTTGAGCGAAGAGAAATGCCATTGAAATTTAAATGAAAATAGAATGCTAAAAGAGGATTCCTTTGCAGCTCTGAAAGATCCGAATTCGAGCATGTTTTCAGGATTAGAGATAACGGAAAAAAAAAGGTTTTCCAGAACTGAGAATTTTGCGGATTACGACTGCAAGGAAAAAGATGGTTAATTATAAGCAATGTCGTTATCACAGAGTTCACGAACCAAAAAAGGAATAGACCAGAAAATTTTATCATGAAATAGAATTTAAGAAGCTAGAGAACAGAAAACCTAAGAAATCATTGCCTTGAATATTAAGAAGAAATTCCAAAATTAATGTTCTTCGTTAATGTTAGTAAAATAATTGCATAGAGTTGTTCTTTTTTTCCGTTATAGGCTAAGAAAATATCTGAACTACATTAAATAGAATCGAAGGATAATTGGAATGCAAACGATGAGAAATAGGGATTACCAGAATCTTTCAAAAGATGGAGGAAAAAATGAAGATGGTGAATCAAAAGTTCAGGTTCATGTATTTTAAACAGCTGAATAACACTAAAAAGCGGTGTTCAGCCGAGTGAAACGTATATAAGACAATAACTTTGACAGGACACTGCAAAAAAGCAGTGGAGAGTAACTGTGGCTATTCCTTGATAGTAATGCTCCACCAGCGAAAATAAACTCCGTAAAAAAGTAAAATATGGCAACTACTCAAATCGATATATATTTATGTAACGGAATAACACAGATTCTTGGACAAATTAGTCAAAATACCTCCTATAATTTGGTTTTAATATTGATATTAACTTTCAAAAATAAGCAATTTTTTTTCACGGGGGGATGAGATTTGCTCTCTCGAAGCAGTGGGCAACTCCTGAAAAATCATTATCATTACGTAAATTAAATGAATATTTATGGGTAAAGGAATAAATCTTGAGAAGGAATTCACATATGTAGAAGGCTAAACCAAATTTTTCAGTACCGCCAATGTTTCAAGATATAACCAGAACTAAGTTAGTAATGTTATTCCATCCTGAAATACATTTAAAACTTGAGAAGCGATAAAGGGCCGAATTAAGTATCACAACTATTGAATAGATAAAATACTCCCGAAAATTATTATTTGACTTTTTTTAGAGCCCAAAATAATTCTAACTACAAGAATGTTGGCAAACCTCCATTGCTGCTATTAGAAAATTACATATATTGGACTTGTTGAAAAAATGGTTAATTAGTTTTTGTTATAACCTGAAATAAATCTAAACACCAGAATGTTAGAAAATTTACATAAAACGGAAATGTTGACACAAACAATAAATTTCTGTAATGTTTACTACTCATCACCATTGAGTAATGAAATAATAACTTGATATTTCTCAAATACAGATAAAACTTCATTATTTACAATTTCCAAATAAAACAAGAAACAGTGACCTGATTTTTAGTACTTTTACTTAAAATGAACAGAATATTTATGACAATACAATGTCTTGTTCTTGTCCATTTAAATATCAGAAACACTGCGAGATAAACATTTGAGAAATTAGAATAACTGTCTTTCCTCTGATTCTTACTTTTGAAACCAGTAATCCAAGAACTCATCTGGTAGACGTGAGCATCTTTAGTGAGGGATTAGGGGCATCTGATGATAATAACACGTTCCATTACGCACTGAGTCTAGGACTGGGTGCTATTATTACCGAGTGGTTTTTCAGAGATCGTGAACTGCACAACAATGAAGAAGTATGTTGCTATAGTACCTAGAATCTGTAGAAAGGTAGCAAAATATTAACTTCCCTATACCCTAATCTCTTAAACTTAATTCTATTAGTTTATATTAGCGAAAGATAGAAATAAGTTGGATTGTGTAGGATTTCTTATTTCAAATGACCGAAGTTTTCAATGATTTTCTTTTAAAATAATTTCTGTCCACTAATGAGTGAGTGTAAAACCTTTAACGATGATGATCATTCAAACATGTTGATGTAATTTTCATCACTGGTTCTCTCCACATCTTCGTAATCTCATTGTTCATGGTATCTTTCATACATTTGGTAAATTAGTGCAAAACAAATTTCTATACTCCATAGGATAATTGAATTTTTCGATATATTTGATTGCTTTTGAATTCAATGTCCCAATTCTGGAACCTTACATACCTATGATAAAGATAACTTTTCCCGAAAGTTGGTAGCATTGAAATTTCAGACATATTGTCAGTGCTGCTCCTCTAATACACACATACACACAACTATAATTAGTTCGGTGTGGCCATTGCCTTAAATTTCGTTAGGCAATCAGCGTTATGCCTCTGGCTAAATATTCCGCACACATAGTTTTGTTAATCTGTGGCTATTCATAAACACACTGTGTTATTAAGTCTCCTCTTCTGATTTTAGAACATTAATTTCCTGGGTAAAATTCAAAGAGAGCAAAGCTAAAAATGATTCAGATGGGTAAGAATCACAAGCTTGCACTGATTACTTACAGGTATAATGCATCGCCCACTCAGAGTGAACAAATTGAATGGTGCAAATTCCAAGGGCAACTCCAACAAGGCGATCACTTGACGAACATGTGTTGAGAAGAGGGACTCTTAGTTATAAAAGAAACAGTAATCATGCATAAGCATATCATATAGCACACACACACACACGTACAAATGTACAATTGATTTCCTGGAGGGAAGGGCAGGAGGACCTGGCGATCAATGGTCAGGTCTCCCAAAGGATTAGAAAAAGAAAATAACGGAGTTTGGGTGTAGAGCCCATAAAGCCTGAAGTATAGCTGTCATCTCCTCAGTGCATTGGTACTTGAAGAATAAGACTGTATGTCTTCGAAACCTGGTACCTTGTAAATTAAAGAATCTACAATCTAAATCATCCTATCTTATTGAAGCCATATACTAATAATATGACATGTATGTATTTAAGTAATAAGAACTTACTTCTAAACGCCGTTCTTCATTCCTCAGGACCTTCTCCAGTCGGCTGAGTTTTTTCGCCCAAGACTTCTTATGTGGAAAGATTTTGTGACCTGAACTCTGGGAGTATTTTCTCTTGAGTATTTCTTTCCTTTATTTTGATTTCAGCCAGTAGACTAATCGAAGTGAATCTCAATAAGAACATTTTCATAATGGAATTGCCCATTTTAAATTTGTCCTCAGACAAACAGCATTTAATGTACTATACTCAGCTTAGTTAATATATATTTCTTTCATTTATCTGATTTTTTTTTTCGACAGCTAAGTTGCGCAATATCCCTTATTTTAAACTGGGTATTTTAAGCATATTGAATTTTGTTTCATCGGATGTTGCAATAAATTCAGTATGAAATGTTAAAATATTCAGTTTTAAATGTTGAAATAAATTCAGTATCAAATATTGAAATAAATTGAGTATCAAATGTTAAAATAAATTCAGCATTTCAATAATAATAAAGGAATTACTAAAGTATCCCAAAAGTAATACAGAAAAACTGATGTTGTTTTCTACTTAGAGTTGCTCAGATATAAGTTGAAGAAACTTTATTGTTCATATCGCAATTTTATTCTGGTTACTGTTTTGCTTGGCGAAAGTATTTAAATTTTTTGGACTATTCGCTATTCTTTTCCCTTAAATTTGCAAAACGATATGTTTTTTAACATTATCTACTTTATGAAAGGTACGTGTAATTTAAGACTGCTGCTAACTTGCAGAATGAATTTAAGCATCTTCAGAGTATGCAACCACTCTATACTACATATATATATATAATATATATACTATATATATATATATATATATGATATATATATAATATAAATACAATATAATAGAATATATATATATATAATATAATATAATAATAATATATATATATAGTTTATAATATATAATATATATATGTATATAATATAACATAGTATATATATATATATATATATATATATACTAGATACTATATATCATATATATATATCTATATATAATATATATATATATATATATATATACTATACCGATATATATATCCGTATATATCTATATATATATATATATATATATATATAATCATCATATAGATATATATATATATAGACTATCATATGCATCCTATATATCTATATATATATATATATATATATATATATATATATGTATATATATAGATAGTATATATATATATATATATATATATATATATATATATAATATATATATATATATTAATATATATATCTATCTTATATATATATAATATATATATATATATATATATATATATATAATATATATATATATATATATATATATATATATATATATATGAATATATATATATACTATATATATATACTATATATATATATATATATATATATCTATATATATATATATATATATATATATATATTATATATATATATATATATATTATATATATATATATATATATATATATATATATATATATATATATATTATATTATATATATCTATATATATATATATATTATATATATATAATACTATAATATATATATATAATATAATATATATATATATATATATATATATATATATATATTATATATATATATATATATCATATATATAATATATGATATAATATATATATATATATATATATATATATATATATATATTCGTATATATATATATATTTATATATATAATATATATACATATATATATATATATATATATATATATATATATCTATATATATATATATATATATTATATATATATATGTGTGTGTGTGTGTGTGTGTGTGTGTATACGCGCGCGCGTTGTGCTCGTTTGTTTATTACCAAGAGGTGTGGCTTCCCTGTTGAGAGACAGTTCTTATACAATATGTAGGTTTGAAGTCTCAGCGCCTTTTTCTATCCTCGCAAAAAAAAAAAAAAAAAAAAAAAAAAAAAAAAAAAAAAAAAAAAAAAAAAAAAAAAAAAAAAAAAAAAAAAAAAAAAAAAAAAAAAAAAAAATATATGAAATAAAAATAATTGTGTAATCCTGAACATAGTTATCATTGTAACTATAAGATGCTGTAAAGTCAGTCATGAACTGTACAAATAGAAGCCTTACGATTACTTACTCAATACAATCCTAAGTTAATTGTGCTTTAATGTGCTGTAAGTAAACTTACCTTTAAGAACAGGCAGTCAGGTGAAAACAAAATTGAGATGGCTCTTGGTGCAAAAAAAAAAAAGCTGCAAATTTATATATGCCACGAATGTTGGCCACAAACAACCCATCAATAAATCCAATTGAGCGCATTGTGTTACTGCACAGTGTTAAAATAACAGGCAAAGCTTCAAACTGTATCAGGTTTTCAACAATATCATCAATTTTGATCAACAGCAAACAGAGATTCTCAAATTTCACTTTATTATTTTGGTCAACAGTAGAGGCAGAATATCCAGACTCAGTCACACGAATATCTCATATTTATTGTAAATGGTCATGTCTAGACACTGATGTATCATCCTTTGCACTGGACTCTGATTTTCCTTTTCTAAAAAGACCATTATGTAAAGACTGGGTCTCTTGGTATCCCAGTATAGCTTTGGTCTCATTACTGACCACATCACGAAAGATCCACTCGTTGTATTGGTGGGTTATTTCTTGATCAATTTCCAGAGACAGCGTCTTTGAGACAGAGTAGATTAGGCCAAATGTTGTAAGGGAAGTTAGCATTATGTTTTGGGCATAGAAAAGTGTAAAAGACATGTTTATACATATCTCTCTCGGATCACTGACAACAAAGGTTAATTTTGTATCAAGAAACATTCCATTGCCAGAGTGGAAACAAAAACGCAAATCAGTATCACATAGAGAGTTAGGAACTGATTAAAATGTCTATTTTTCTTTCTATAAATTTCTTGCGTCATAAGCTTCGCCACTTCTTCAAAAGTTGTCTTATTTACTAGAAGATAAACTTGCAAAAGAACTGCGGAATATGACATAATATAAATGGTAATATAATAGAGGAGATCTTGCGCGCTTTTTTTTATTAGGATTAGCACACGCAGTGTACGCAACGGACCTTGAGAAAGTAGCAATCAGCAAAAAAAAAAAGACCCCGCATTTGTTAAGGAACTCTTTACAAAGACAACCTTGTCTGCCCCTCCAGTTGTAGTTCCTTGATTATCTTTGATCTTAATTGCTTTGTTCCACTTCTGCCCTAAAGGAGTCAGACGATGTGGGAATCCTCCTACTATCTTCAACAAAAGAATAATAAATTGCCACACCCAAACCATGCTGTCAGGAAGCTTTTTGGAGTATAAAATCCGCGAGTTGGTAACTGTATAAAATCCATGTGTTATTATACGTTTTATGTAGCATACAATACAAATTTGATTATGAGTTGTTACTACTGCACTGCTTGTGAATGTCATTAACCATTACAGTACACGTTCTTTGGATGCACCCTATTCAAATTCATCGTAATAGAGTATCTGGCAACTGGAGTTATTTTCCTACCTTCCACGAGGCAACGCCCTGAATGAAAGCTTTACCAGCTGGGTCGAATACCTCTCAACGAAATTGCGTTTACAAAATTAAAGAGAAAGAGCAAGGGTTCCGGGAACCCTTACTTAGAAACAAACAGTTCTGACAGTCTTGATGGATTTACATGACGATGTGCTGGGCTGTACCTTGGCAGGGATGTAATGAAATTGTATGATTACCATTATTACTACTGAACTTCACCATCATTTTACTGCAGGTATTAATATTATCATCTTCTACACATCTTCATTGAATTTGGAAGGAGGGTACCTCCACAGGCCTATAATTATTTGAAACACGGCTTATGACTCAAAACCATTTTTAAAGGCCAAGTTCACAGAGAAGCCAAGCATTTATAACAGCTGATAAAATTACCATATCTTCGTGCCTAAGAAGATTACCAGTACCATATGATTATATTCAGTTGTGTTCCACAGAGGAAAATGAAAATGGTATGTCTCAGATAATACCCATCAATTTCGTCCTCCAATGGACCTCTTCTTGGAGAGGTCCATTGGAGGACGAAATTGTTGGGCATTTTCTGAGACATACCATTTTCATTTTCCTCTGTTGAATACAACTGAATTAATGGACCTCTTCTTGGAGAGGTCCATTGGAGGACGAAATTGTTGGGCATTTTCTGAGACATACCATTTTCATTTTCCTCTGTTGAATACAACTGAATTACCATATCTTAAAGCCTAAGAAGATTACCAGTACTATATAAATATATATATGATCAGATAAATGTTGACACACATAAAGTCGGATATTTTTTGTAAATAGGAGGTTGAACAGGTGATGCTTATTTCAATGTTATTGAGCTTTACGCACAGAGTGATGTGCACATTATTACCAAGAGGAGGCCCATCATTAATTTTAAAGGGCAATATTATTAGAAAGCTCATGGACAAAAAAAAATTATGATAAAATAGAAATGAACAAATTACAGAACAAAACACCAACGAAATTATTGCTTTCATTACTAAGAAAAAACTGTAAAATTAATCTCCTTGTTGTGAGCAAAATCTCTGCATTGCGTTATCCTGCTCTTACTGTTATAATAAAAATAAAATAATCGGAACTGGAGCAAAGAGACTAGAAATATTATTGGACACCAATCAAAAAGCATAAGGTACTATCGAAGTCTTTCTCAAGGCTATGGGAAAAATGAAGAAAGTGAATTAAAAGTCCAGGGACTATGTATAGCTGGATGGCACTATAGAGTAGCGGAGAGTACCTATGACTATGCTGAAATATGTTAAGAACTAAGGGGAACCAATCATCAGTAGTACGGTATTTACCTCTGATACTGAAATTGATCACAAGAATTTAGAAGTGGTGAAGGGTTAATTAACATATTAACATATACTGGTAAACAAATTGCTCATGAAGGAAAAGTTTAACTGGTTTTTGTTAGAAGCTAAAGTAAATATAACCCAAGAACGTTATTTAAGTCCCTTTGTTACTGTTAGATATTACACACAATATTACACACAATTACACACAATATTTACATAACAATCGATTTCTAAAATGTTTACTCCTCATCAGCACTGAGTAATAGACTGTTAACTTGATATTTCTTAACTACAGATAAAGCTTCATTTTTTACAATTTATACATAAAACAGGAGACAGTGACCTAACCTTCAATACTTTTACATAAAATATAATGAAAAACTATGCCTGTACAATTTCTTGTTCTAACTACACCAATCATATAAAGTTCTGTGTTATATTACATTAGTGATATACTGGAATTTAACATCAATAAAGACTTGAATATCATATTTTCCATGCACATTTAGTAGAAACACTGTTAGGTAAATTCTTGGGAAATTACACTAATTTTGTTAAACAGAGTATCCTTTCCTTTCCTCTAATTCTTACTTTTAAAAGCAAAGTAATCCAAGAACTCATCCTGGTAGAGGTGAGCTTCTTCAGTGAGGGAACATGAACATCTGATCATGATGAAACGTCCCTTTTAGGGAAGTCTAAGACTGGGTGCTGTTGTTACCGAGTGGGTTATCAGAACCAGCGAGCTGCACAACAGTGAAGAAGTATGTTGCTATGGTGCTCAGAATCCGCAGAAACATAACAAATGATTAACTTCTCCGTTCCCTACTTCCTTCAAATTAGTCTCATGAGGTTATACTGGAACCAGACAGTGATAAGCTTGACTATTTAGAATTATCTATTTTCCATTAGCGTCATTTCTGTCCACGTATGCGTGAATGTAAAACCTTTAGTAATAACAATCACACAAAATCTAATAATGAGAAATTTATCGCTGGTTCTGACTTCAGATCTTCAAATTCTCTTTGCTCATTTTACCTTTTGATACATTTGGTAAATTTCTGCTTAACAACTCTCTTAACTCCGAAAGAAAATATAATTTTTCACTATATTCGATTTCGTTTGAATTCGTTGTCACAATTCAAAATGGCGATGTAAGAAATGGCATGTCTGTGATAGAAATGCCACTTTCTAAAAGGCGACAGCCTTAAAACTCATATATACAAAAACACAGTATTATAATCTGTTAAACTTAGACCAGCCATACAGCGGCTATCTTATTATCTCTTCTATTTTTATTTTAGAAGAGTAATTATGGAATGATAATTTTGATGACATTCAAGTACAGACAACTAAAAGAATTAACAGAGCAACAGAATCACAGCTTACTCTGATTACTTACAGGTATAACGCATCGCCCACTCAGAGTGAACAGGTTAAATTGTGCAAATTCTAAGTGCGACTCCAATAAGCCGATCAAGTGGCGAACCTGTGGCCAGAAGAGGGGTTTCAGATATAAGCCAGAAATTATTCATGGCCACATTATATCACGCGCACACGTACACCCATGTTATACCTACATTCATAAATACATACATACTATATTAGGATATATATATATATATATATATATATTAAGGATTATATATAGATATTAGATATATATTATATATATATTATATATTAACACAAAACGTGATCTGAGTATATGTAGCATATTAAATGCTGTGTTTGAGGACTTTCAAAAAGGTGCCATTCCATTGCGAACAAATTTTTATTGAGATTCAGTTTGATTAGTTTGCTGACGGAAATCAAAATCAGGGGATTAAATACTCACGAGCAAATACTCCCAGAGTTCAGGCCACAGAAGAAGTCCTGGGCGACAAAACTCCGCCGACTGGAGAGGGTACTGAGGAATGAAGAGCGGCGTTTAAAAGTAAGTTCCTTTTATGTCTCAGATGTTCCCCAAAAAAAATCTTTTACTTTTCTATGTGGATTACTTGCAAAAATAAACTCTATTTGTTTCTATAGGGATATTCTTCAATCTCTGAATGAAATGTGACTAATATATATATTGTGTGTGCATGGTTGTGTGCAAGTGTGAGCTTCTGTAGAGGTGGTTGCAAGGTTGGCTTTTTTGAAATGGTGTATAAGCAAGTTTTGAGACTGCTAGGTCATGTAGAGAATAGAGGATGATAAATTGGTGAAACCTCTAAATATTCGGAGATGTTTGTCCGTGATGATTTGAATTAAATCAAGATTAATATAGCCATGTCTAATGTACTATTTGACCAAATTAGTCACATTTCATTCAGAGATTGAAGAATATCCCTATAGAAACAAAATAGAGTTTATTTTTGCAAGTAATCCACATAGAAAAGTAAAAGATTTTTTTGGGGAACATCTGATACATAAAGAACCTTACTTTAAACGCACGCGCTCATTCCTCAGTACCCTCTCCAGTCGGCGGAGTTTTGTCGCCCAGGACTTCTTCTGTGGCCTGAACTCTGGGAGTATTTGCTCGTGAGTATTTAATCCCCTGATTTTGATTTCCGTCAGCAAACTAATCAAACTGAATCTCAATAAAAATTTGTTCGCAATGGAACACCTTTTTTGAAAGTCCTCAAACACAGCATTTAATATGCTACATATACTCAGATCAGTTTGTGTATATTTCTTTCAAATAACTGATTTTCTTTTTAACAGTTGTTGAGAAATACCTATTATTTTAAATAGTGTACTTTAAGTATACGGATTTTGTGTTATAAAATGGGGGATAATTATTCAGCATTAAATGATAAAGTGGATACAGTAATTTGAATAAATGATTAAAGTGGGATACAGTATTTGAATATTGTTTAAGAAATTACTAAAGTATTCAAGATATTGAAAAAATAATAACTTTTCTCACGGTGATGAGAATTAAAAAAAAATATAATTGCTTCGATATAGCATATACTGGTCAACTTAATATTTTATGAAGTTTAGCCCAAAAATAAATAATGAAAAGTATCGTTTATTTAAATGTGTATATATATATATATATATATATATATATATATATATATACTATATATATATATACATATATATATATATATATATATAAATATATATATATATATATATATATAGAGTATATATAATATATAATAATATTATATATATATATATAATATATATATATATATATATATATATATATATATATATATATATATATATATATACATATATATATATTTAGTAATAAAATAATATATATAATATATATACTATATATATATATTATATATATATGATATATTATATATATATAATATTTATAATTATATATAAATATAATATAATATATAATATATATATATATATATATATATATATATATATATATATATATAATATATATATATATACACACATTTAAATAAACGATACTTTTCATTATTTATTATTTTTGGGCTAAACTTCATAAAATATTAAGTTGACCACTATATGCTATATCGAAGCAATTATATATTTTTTTAATTCTCATAACCGTGAGAAAAGTTATTATTTTTTCAATATCTTGAATACTTTAGTAATTTCTTAAACAATATTCAAATACTGTATCCACTTTATCATTTATTCAAATACTGTATTCACTTTATCATTTAATGCTGAATATATTTCACCATTTTATAACACAAAATACGATATGCTTAAAGTACACTATTTAAAATAATAGGTATTTCTCAACAACTGTTAAAAAGAAAATCAGTTATATGAAAGAAATATACACAAACTGATCTGAGTATATGTAGCATATTAAATGCTGTGTTTGAGGACTTTCAAAAAAGGTGTTCCATTGCGAACAAATTTTTATTGAGATTCAGTTTGATTATTTTGCTGACGGAAATCAAAATCAGGGGATTAAATACTCACGAGCAAATACTCCCAGAGTTCAGGCCACAGAAGAAGTCCTGGGCGACAAAACTCCGCCGACTGGAGAGGGTACTGAGGAATGAAGAGCGGCGTTTAAAAGTAAGTTCCTTTTATGTCTCAGATGTTCCCCAAAAAAATCTTTTACTTTTCTATGTGGATTACTTGCAAAAATAAACTCTATTTTGTTTGTATAGGGAGGGATATATATATATATATATACTATATATATATATATATATATATATATATATATGTAAGTGTTACATAATGAAATATATGGAATGTTATTCCATATATAAAAACTAAAACTATGATTAATTAAAACCAGTGACCCAAGAGGTCAACCAGTTTGCTTGCAGGAGTGTGATCGGACCAGATAAGATAATGTAGGCTAGGCTGACGTGTTGTATCAGTCAGTGTCTGGTTTGTTGTCATTAAATCCATTGTTTTGTAAACTATTGACAAAGCTTCCTGCTTGAGGAAACCACAGTGACCTATAACCCAGACCGACCTACATGACTTGTAATCTATGTCATCTGTGTGTTTGTTCGTATGTTCAAGCTACTGTCTGCTCACTTTATGATTTGTAAACCAGATAGTATGTCAGACTTCTTTTAGCTAGCATCATTGGAAGACCTGTCCATTTTTATCTGATCTTCACAATGTAGACTTAGAGAATACAGATATTTTCGTACTCTGTGTCTCAACACTAGAACCTCACATCAGAAAGAAGATACTGAATGAACTTAGAAATTATCATCGAAATCCAAGATACTCCAATGAGGATGGGGAGTCATAACAACCGACCTTAGCGTAAATTATCGCAGGTCTAAATAATCTCACAGTGCGCCTCGTTATACAAGGCCTAGCACAACATTGGTGGCAGCTCTAACAGTTCGGCGCCACCCAAAGACAACATTGGTGGCAGCCTGGAGGACTATTCCACATCATCCAAAGACTAACAAAATGTAACATATCAGAAGTCAACGAAGGCGAGAGAATCTTCAAGCAACTTCGAATCTCTTATGGCAACGTAAGAAACGTCTCTCATTAATAATCATTCAAGAGGGTGTATCATCGTTATTGAGCATTTCCAGCACTTCAAGAAACAAACCAAACGCGTCTGCAGCATCGGATCTTCAAGGACCAGCAACAAACGAATCATTCAACAAACAAACAACGCACACGGTGGAAACCCAAGCTAAGAACCAGGGTCATCCGCTAAACAGAGAAGGGGGACCAAGGCCATGTCGTTATCGAAATGCCGTGACTTCCCACAAAATCAAGCTAAGTACAATCTTTTTTATTCATTTGGAGTAACTTTGAGTGTTTCCTTTCCAGGTCGAATTTCGTTGTTCCTGTGGCTGAAGTTACGAGACATTCTTAATCTTACTTTTTTACAGAAATTATCTACATCATTGGGACTTCGCTACTGCGAGTTTTTATCTTTGAGTTTCTATTTCCAGAAGTTCTCCTGAAATATTATAATCATATACTCTGTGTTAATCTTATCATTTTGGGGCACTATTAATTCTGTACGTAACAAATCATATTAAACATTGAATATGCGTTTATGCAGTGGACGTCTGTATTTATACAGATGCATGGATAGGGTCGTTAGGCACTGTAGTGATAAGAAAACACACAAAAACAAGTGGAACACCCATACAAATCAGTAAACGCAGAATTCAACAATTGATAATCTCTGACTCGGGTGGTGTAAATCAATAATAATTTCCTTAACTCGTGTGAATTCCTTTGCATTAAGAAAACCAATACCATATTTTACTAGTTACTAGTTACACTCGGGATATTAGATCCGAACTGGATTATAGCGGTTCTCACGGTTTTAAATACTTTTATCATTCATATCATGTATCTATAGAAATGATACCGCAAGTAGCCTTATACAGTATGCCAGCTAGAACACTTTTCCACATATTCAGGCCAACCATTAATTTATCAAATATAAAGAAGTATGGGTCGGTATAATATACTCCGTAAGAAGTTGGAAGGGTTACAAATTATAATGAAAAGGAATCACAATAAAATCAATAAACAAAAAAGGTCACTTAAAACGTAACCATATGCAGTAGTGTTTATAAAAAATATCCAAATATATGCGTAAAGGTTTGAACTCTAACTTAACGCCTAAGTTTATTAGCCCATTCAGTATTCTAGGGATATTAATGACAAATAAGCTAAAAGTTCAAACACATATCAAAACCTACTGGCATACTGTCTGTTCCGATGGTTTATATTCGTAGTCAATGAAAAAAAAAAAAAAAAAAAAAAAAAAAAAAAAAAAAAAAAAAAAAAAAAAAGAGATTTTAGTCAGGAAGTCTAGAAAGGAAAATGTATATCTATGTGAATAATCCTATATGGGTCTTACAGGATAAATAATATATATAAAATTTGTATGGAAACCTTTTTCATTAGTTTTGAATAAGGAATATCTAATTTAACATAAGTAATTACATATATTTTACAATCTTGCAGGATTCCAACTTGAAACTAATATTATATTGTTCAATTTTGGAACTGTTTTTTCAGACATTCTTCTCGTGTGGGTGGAGTATTAAAACAAAAAATATCCAATTCATACATGGCTATCATTTGAAAGTACTAAAGTCGTATTTATATAAGCGAGTAACGTAACTCTTAAAGCTGGCTTGCGCGCAGTCTCCTGCCAGGTGATGATGTCATCAGTCCTAAAGGTGCCTAGTGCATTTTGCTGAATCATTGTATAAATCGCACATGTATTATTGTTCCTCTTAACCCTATAATCCGCTTGCACAGGCTTCATCGGTGTGTTGTTGTCTTGTGCTTGCAAAACAAGCCAGCTGGAGTGGAATGCTTAGCTTGTGAAGTTCTCATGGGCAACGCAGGTCGTTAGGTACAAGTGTCGTATCCTATTCTTATCCACGGTGATCAATGCAAGCTTAGTTAAAGAATTGCAAATCGTTTTAAAAATTAATGAACAAAATAAGCGAATAGAATTTCTATAACATCAAAATGAATTAAATTTTTCTGAACTTCATAGACAATTTGAGTCAATAAATTACTTTATGGCATTGGTTAACGGGCATTTTAGAAGTATCAGGTCATGGATATGAAATATTTACTTGCAACACTAGCATATTATAATTCAAGTAGATCACATTCATGGAAAAATTTCACATTTTCTTGAAAAAACCAAAGTTTATATAGGAATTAGTTACATAGTGGGTTCTTTCGTTGCATCTCCTGCCTATTAAAATTTTAAAATTAACCTTAGAGGATGCACGCGAGAAACCTGAATATGAACCTTTGGTTAGGGGCACATAGGATCGGATTTTATCACAGCTTAGTTTCAGTAAGCGTAGCGAATTACAGAATCATGATTTATATTCTCTTTGATTCTTATGTTGCCTGGCAATCTTACAAATAGCTCCGTTTCCCACTTCTTTGTCTAGTAGCTTACCGCCAGTAATATAGAATTTTCTTTGGGGTTCGTATTGATATCTGTTAATATGGATATATTTACAGTTGTCAGAGACCTGGATAGGTTCAATCATTGTTATAATGCCATGGATAAAAAAGTTTGTACAGCTGACTCTTTTGAATTCCATAAAATATCAGCGAATTCATGTGGGTTAAGTCCATTCCTTAACGTTTTTCTCCCTCCCATATTTGGATGTTGTCTGAATTTACTTTGCCCTTGTGACAAGTATAATTTCACTTACAGGCTGATTAACGGAACCTGGTTACACCCTGCAGTAAGAGAGTGTCAAGTCGCATGCCCGGACAGATCATCTACAACTTCAAAAAAAAAAAAAAAAAAACGCTTGTCACTGCGGATCACTGCAGTGGAGTAACGACCGCCTACAATGTGAAGGGAATAAACGCCATCATAAGTGAACAGGCTTATTTCATGGTTTTCCTGGACCATCACCCGTATCCCAGCATTAATTTCGTTTTTAATGCGGAATGGTCCAGCAGCTGTTGGAGTTCTCTACAAAGGGACATCCCTCCAACAATTACGGCCAAGGAGGGTATTCAACTCTACGTTTGCTGGCGCAGGACTGGTGTTGGGGATGAGTTTATTCATTGTGAACGTATTTGTATGGCATAGGATACAGAGAACAAGTATGGGCGCAAAATAGAATGTCGGACCCTGCCCAGGCAATTTCCCCTTGTTTTTAACCATTTGGAATTGGCCATTTCATTTGGCTCTAGTTGATTGTCTGGAACTGTGTAATGGGCGAAAAGTTGTTTGAAACTCTAGTTAATGTGCAGTGGGTATCTCCTTGGCTATGTTTTCCATATATAAAGTATCAGTAAATAACAGAATCCGCACAGTATCACAATCATTATATATCTATTAGCATGCTTATTTGAAGAATATAGAAGTTAATCAATGAATCAATATGTGTGTGCACGTACTAGGAATCTATTTATAGTGCACCTAGATTAATCACTTAGATTAGTCATTTATGTTAATCGTTTGTATTAAGTGCACACATATTGATCATAGTTATATGAATCAATTATATATATATATATATATATATATATATATATATATATATATATATAGATATATATATATTGATATATATATATATATATATTTATAGATATATATATATATATTATATATATATATATATTGATATATATATAGTATATATATATATATATATATATATATATAATATATATATTGATTCATATAACTATGATCAATATGTGTGCACTTAATACAAACGATTAACATAAATGACTAATCTAAGTGATTAATCTAGGTGCACTATAAATAGATTCCTAGTACGTGCACACACATATTGATTCATTGATTAACTTCTATATTCTTCAAATAAGCATGCTAATAGATATATAATGATTGTGATACTGTGCGGATTCTGTTATTTACTGATCTTTATATATGGAAAAACATAGCCAAGGAGATACCCACTGCACATTTAACTAGAGTTTCAAACAACTTTTCGCCCATTACACACACACACACACACACACACACACACACATATATATATATATATATTATATATATATATATATATATATATATATATATATATATATATATATATAATAAATCAGGTAGCCTATAATCAATCTGTTACCTTGTATCTTACCAATAACTGCAGTTAGTATATCAGTTAATATATGATTTTTATCACTTCATATATGATTTTTATCAGTTAAAATATGATTTTGATCACTTCATATATGATTTTTATCAGTTAAAATATGATTTTTATCATGTAAATCTTTATGTTATGCAATTATCAGGAGTACATTAGTATTTTCTGTAGCATATGTATCTTCATGAGTTGAAGTATAAAACTGTATCATTACACATCACGTGATCATTATTATTTACGAATATTATCATATGCATATGTCTTATATCTTATTACATGAATCTGTATTTGTGTACACCATGAATTTTTTTTTACTTATAAGTATTTCTATATATCTGATTTTTTACATATAACTAATTATATATCATGCCTTAACAACTTGCTGGTGATTATGAGTTACCTATATATTCACATTAGTGTCTGTATCACACTCCTATAAGTCAAATGCAAGTCAAGCTTGAGTAATGTTCAGTGTTTGGTTTTGTAGCTGACCGAGCAATTATGTAAGTGTTACATAATGAAATATATGGAATGTTATCCCGTATATAAAAACTAAAGCTATGATTAATTAAAACCAGTGACCCAAGAGGTCAACCAGTTTGCTTGCAGGAGTGTGATCGGACCAGATAAGATAATGTAGGCTAAGCCGACGTGTTGTATCAGTCAGAGTCTGATTTGTCGTCATCTGTGGTCATCAAATCCATTGTTTTGTAAACTATTGACAAAGCTTCCTGCTTGAGGAAACCACAGTGACCTATAACCCAGACTGGCCTACATGACTTGTAATCTATGTCATCTGTGTGTATGTTCATATGTTCGAGCTACTGTCTGATCACTTTATGATTTGTAAACCAGATTGTATGTCAGACTTCTTTTAGCCAGCATCATTGAAAGACCTGTCCATTTTTATCTGATCTCTACAATGTAGACTTAGAGAATACAGATATTTTCGTACTCTATGTCTCAACACTAGAACCTCACATCAGAAAGAAGATACTGAATGAACTTAGAAATTATCATCGAAATCCAAGATACTCCAATGAGGATGGGGAGCCATAACAATCGACCTTAGTGTAAATTATCGCAGGTCTAAATAACCTCACAGTGCGCTTCGTTATACAAGGACCTAGCACAATATATATATATATATATATATATATATATATATATCCTATATATATATATATATATATATATATATATATATATATATATATTATATATATGTATGTGTGTGTGTGTGTGTATACTCTTAGGGCACAGATACAACATTCATTGAATAGAATGGCTTTTTCACTGTTGACCAGCTTTTTTGAAATTGCTTCACATTTTCTAATTACTTTCTTCACTTCATTGTACTAATGGACACATAATGGGGTTCTTCCATTTACTCCAGTATTTTTACACGCGACAGCTGTTTCGTCAAACTATACGTATTGACGTTATCAAGCGTTCTGATACAAATATGAACCTGCATGCCTTTTGTGACGTCATGAGGACGGAAAGGTAGTATAATTGCCAGAGACCTGGTTTTAAGTATTTACAAAAGACTATAGTGAAACATAAAATAAGACAAATAAATAAATATGTTAACAACAGAAATTATATCAAAAGTTGAAAGTAAGTTATTATATACACATTATACATATGCGCTCTTGTCCGTGTGTGGTGGTTTTGTTCCACGCGGTTGAAGGGCTGCCTCCTACACGAGGGCAAGGACCTGTCATATATGTATGATGTATGTATGTATGTACAACACTGCTCAACAATAACAGGGGACGTATTCTAATAATGAACGTTTAGATATACGAATCAAGCTGCTTTTCAGTGGTCTCTATGGTATTTAGAGTATCAATAGCTATTAAATGTAATCAGCATTCCATGGCCTTCCAAGAGCACAAAAACTCTTAAAATGGCTGACCTTCCATATTATTATAAAATAAAAATAGCTGGCCACAGACTTTACTTGCCTCTCTAATGTGAACAAAAGCCTTGGAAATATTGCAAAAATTAGCGGTTGAAAGCCAAGTAAAATGTTAGCACTAGTCACATAAATAATGAAAGTAATAAATAAATGCAAGAAATTGTATAACTGGAACTTTAATGCCTATACAGGTTTCCTATTGATTTTGGAAACTTTCATGATTAAGAATCAATCATTAATGGCGACTTTAAGGACTTTAATGGAATCTGGTTATGTCAGTTCGTGTCTGTGTGGCTGATATGAAAACGTTCTCCCAAGGGAATCACCACAGCTTCAAGGTTGCCGATTAAAAGGTTTTGTACATATAATTTAGATCCACAGCAAAATTAAGAGTCACAGACTTTGGATTATTGGCGCGTCCACACAGCCTTTCTTGTATGTTTATATTTATTTGATAAAACATTAATATTGAGAGAGGAAATACAAGAGATGATAAATTTATATAGACTAGATCAGTTTAGAAATTGACAAACTTTCTAGTTACTTGTCACTTTATACTGTTTTATCGGTTTTATTATTTCAGTCTCTCTAGAAATGCTCATAAAATGTCCTTGTTGAAAAACATTACTTGCCTGCATGCTGTCTACTACTGCTATAAGCTTTAATAGAAAGTAGTAATGAACGCTTCTGAACCAGTTTAGTTTTGTAACTTCTGTTATTCAGCTGAAAAAAAATACCAAGGATATGAATATACTCGTATGACCTATATTTATATCTAATCGGAAACATCTCTTTAGCAAGTAGAAACTTACTGAAAAACATGTAATATTTGGCATTCTATTCTAACGATTTACGCTCTCTCTCTCTCTCTCTCTCTCTCTCTCTCTCTCTCTCTCTCTCTCCGCTTAATTATTTAATTGAAAAACGCTTCCATCGACAAAAAGCTTTTCCTTATTCCTGAGTCATGACGACTTTAGCTGTTGTTTCCGAAATAACGTCTTGGAATGACAATAGCCTACACAGAGGACATTTTTTGTATACCTATGGTGTTATTAGAAACGTTTAAAGAAAAAATACTCGAAGTATTAACTATCATTAGCTTAGATTTGGAGAATTCAGTTAAATGTTGACTACCACCATTATTATTATTATTAATATTTTCATTATCAATTTATTGAGGAATGTGACATTTACAGTAAAACGCTCATTTTCTGACATTATCATTGCCTGAGGAAATGATAACACCAAAGGATATCAAGTCCAATTTGACTTCCCCTCAGATATGTCTGATACCGCTCCGCTCATCACAGTATAATCCCTTCCTAAAGCCAAACTATTTATTCCGTGTAAACAGTGGTTTGGACGTCGCTGTCATATCAAGGAAGTCTCGACACAGTTGCGCCTACTCCAATATCGTGTCTTATTCTAAGGCTTCAGAATCCCACATATACTTTATGGAATCAATCTTAAAGGCGATTCGTTGTAGAATATGGATTTCTGCTCTTTGCAGAATTCCATATGGAATTCGATAAAGACACTCTTCTTGCTGTGCTTTTCTGTCTTTTCGCATTAGATATTAATATAATAAAATAAACGGATTTTTTTTTTCATAATAAAAAATGGAATATTTTTAGATTGCCTGGTATTATGTCGTTTATCCGTAATATGATTCTCTCTCTCTCTCTCTCTCTCTCTCTCTCTCTCTCTCTCTCTCTCTCTCTCTCTAAATGAAATAGAAAAACAATACTTGAAACTCTTTATGATATTATTCAGTATTTACGAGTAGGGGCATTTCATTTTGAAATCCAATTGTCAAATAAGAACAACATGAAATATTTGTAAAACATAAGCTCCCATTAGTAATTTTTGTATGTATTACCGCTCCAGTAAGGTAGTTATTAGAACAAGGAAAAACATCTGCTGCAGCAGATATGTTTTTATTGACTTCCTAGTGCATAGTTGCAATTGAATTCTGTACAATTTTCACTGTTTTGTCATTTGTTGACTCAAACACAAGGATTTTGCATGCTACTAAATAAAAACTGATATTGTCAGTACTTCTGAAACTTAAGTAGATCTTTATAAATTAGTTCCCTTTTTAATTGAAACAACTCAGCTTGTTTGTCAATACCACTCAAGAGACAGAGCAAGCTGCTTATGGTATGAAGCTTTCTTCCCTAAGAAGGATGTGGTTACGGAGTATGCGTATTGATTAAAATCCTTAAGTAAGACGTACAGATCTATGAAACCGGTATTATCCTACCCCACTGTGATGCAAACCTTTCGTTCAAAGAAGACAAACGATAGAAAAAAGAATACCTGGTCTATGAAAGGTAATTTTTTCTTCCAACCTACTAACACTAATTATAAATGCGGATTGCCAAATGATTCGTGTATGGTCTTCATTATCAACATATTCGTTGTATTAAGCTAGTTATTAAAACATTTAATTGGAATCATTCGTTTATTAGACGTCAGAATTTCGAAAATTCTATACTTTCGCAATTTTCAAGAATACATAAATATTCATACTAATATAAATCCAAATTTAGTACATAACAAACAAGCGTTTTTCAAGAAAATGAATATTTCCACTCATCATAGTTATATGGAGCATAGATTGATGTAAACCTTTTATGGCTGAAGGTGTTAAATTATACTGATAGACGTATTTTGTGCTGAATAGAAATTAAAATTTTCAGTACAAAATTCATGATATCACACGTTCATGGCGTGTATGTTTTCCGTAACTCTAGGGCGGTCATTATACATATCACTCGTTACAGCAACTATCACTTCACTGACTGACTATTTCCGAACCTAAACGATTGCACGATAAAGCTGCGACGATGCAATATTGTCTTTGTATGAAATTTTCTAAGCCTCGCTTCATTATAAAAGCGGAATCCAACTAAATGCTTAATCATAAGAATTTCTGAGCATTACTTCTCCAATTAAAGAGGAGTTAAGAATCAGCTGTGGACAAACTCTTGGGTACTCATTAACGACTCTTGATGGTCGCTTGGAGGCCCTCCAATAATTACTTCATCACTTCGTTGAACAGGATCCAAAACCCACCAAAGGGAATGGAGACTAGATCAGCTTATAATTTACAAAATGAGCGACAAACAGATGCGGTATGGAACTCAGTGCAGTTTTAGCTACAGCTCATATTTTGAGGGATGATCGAACTTATAAGACTATAGCAGAGATAGGGACACTGTCGATATTTATAATAATTTGTTCTCTTACCCCAAGGACAGTTAGCAGCATTTTGTCCGGATATTCATCATAAGACTAGCGATATACTAAAGTTTTCGCAAGTCACCTCTCATGATGTAAATAGGTTACTATCAGTTCTAAGGGCAGAACTTGAATCGGGTGGCTGTCAGGAAGAAATGGGTAGACGAAAAGGAGACCGCTTGTCGAAATGAAAATGTTATATAGAATAATCTAATAGCACCGAAAAAACAAGACGAGTGTAGTGCAAGTAGCCCACTTCCTATTGAAGAAGCAACGAACCATCTTTAATGAAATGGGCAGTGTAAAAGGGAAATCTACTATGTATGAGCGCGATGAAAGACGTTGACAAATAGTCCTGGAGCTGCTGATGAATGGGCGGTCTTAGCATAGCAGCGGACAGCATTTTCATAAAGTTGGATTCTGCTTCATTTATGATGAGGAATTCTGATGGTCATGAAAATAGATTCTGGGGAAACAGACTCTAGGAAGTATTTGGTGGAGAAAGGCATCTTTGTATATCCTTTTTCATTTAGATTTGAGATTTTATAAAGACTTGGGAATGCTCTTGCTGAACCGTATTTCTGACCTGTCATGAAGAATTTTTCATTTCTTTACTGTATTAGATAATTTTTCATGTCGCACTACATGTAATGTTACCCATCCATTTGGGACGTTTATTTCTCAGCAGTTACGAATTTCTTCTAAGACATAAAAAAATAATTAGGATCATTCTATGATTATTCCATTACT
>NC_061110.1:39557579-39562579 GCF_015104395.2 Macrobrachium nipponense | reverse complement strand
CTCCTAACCACTAAAATGAAACCGCCTATTCCCAATATATACCGCTCCAAAGTTATGTATTTATGCTAAGTTCCCTTTCCCATTCACGATAAAAAAAAGCTTTAAAAAAGAAATTCATGAATTTAATTCATAACGAACTGCCAGCAGTTAATTTGAAGTTGATCCCACGAAATCCTCTAAGTATACGTTCTTTTTTCAGAGTGAAGGACAGACTAAGCCCTTCCTTGACATCCAACATGTTTATAAATATACCTGTCCCAGATGTAGTCTGGGAAACCTACGTTGGATGTACAAGGAGGCTTCTCAAGGTCCGTTTCTGCTCCCATCAAGGTGTCAGCTTTAGGACAGGATGCAGATTGTCCAATCCCGAATTATCTAATATTCGGAATCACTCTCAGATCTGTGGTGCCCGCTTGGACATCAATGATTTTAAGATTATTGGATCAGCAAGTAGAGACGACGAGTTGATGGTGCTGGAGTCCCTTCTTATTAAGACCAGTGTACCAACACTAAATACCCAATCGTCGTCCACACAACTGTTTTTAGCATAACTGCCTGTTCCACGCAACTGTTTTTTACCATAAACTGCCTGTTTGTTTACTCTCCATGTTCTGTTTAGTCATTTTCTTATGTTAATTTTCTCTGCCTTTTTAGTCACTTTTTATCTCTTACCTTGGTAGGTGATCCTTTCAAGTTCTCGTTTTAATTTGTATTTGTAAATGTCAAATATCTGTTGTGCTTTTTTAGATTTTTTATGAGTGAGTGATGATTTTAGTATTCTTATATATAATTTCCAGCCTTGAGGATGCATCATGTGATGTAAACGTCGGTGTAATAAACGATACTTGTGAAAGACATGCCTTTACCTCTTCAACCTGGATGTTGGTCGGGTCTGCTACCCCTATGATTCTTCTGTTTATGGGACCTTACTGCAAGGACTGGACATCATGCTGTTTGAAATCTTCTTCTTCGTGTTCCTATTCATCTTCGATTGAGATCTCGAGGAATTAGCAACTTCCACGAATTAATAAGGACAAGATACAGCTCACAGTTGTTAAACGGTTGCCGCCTTCTGGAAAAGTATGCTAAAAGCTGGAAAAGACTAAATTGGACCTCAGATTTCTTCAATATTGCCAGTTTAATAATATTGTTCCTAAGTTCGTGAAATTTAAAATCTACAAATCTTCACTGTATCGCTCAGAATTTTACCATGACACGATTGCAAAATTATTAGACATTGAGATAAATTCAAAGTATAAAGATTTAAAGAAATTCCAGAAGTTAACTACCGAATACAAATCCATCATACAAGGTTCATTAACGTTAATTGATCATTTATTTTTAGCAGCAAACTGTTTAATAATTCCCTGTTTATTTTTACACAGAACGTGGAGACTAGACACAATAGGAAATTACAGGTTTAGGTATATCCATTCCTGTTTTTAACAATGATATAAATTCTGTTTTTAATTTAGTCCAAGCGGGTTTTATCGAAAAGGGAAGAGTTTCTTCTTTCTTTAGGATTGGACTTCTGCCTCCCAAGTTATAAACCCAACTTCCAACAGTTTTTCTTACCATTAGAAATTTTGTTCCAGAAAATATCGAAATTGCCTCTTTGTCATAACGCCGAGTACTTGAGGTCTCAACTATCAGCCTTAGCTCATCAAGCGTATAACAAATCTTAAAACCAGATGGGCTCCATTCTTCAGAAAGGAGGATTTACGTATTTTGAAGGAATTGGTTCAAAGACGAAAGTATAATTATAATGCGACCTGACAAAGGTAAGGGAACTGTAGTTTTGGATAAGCAGGATTATATTCATAAAATGCACTCAATTCTCAATGACACATCAAGATTCCAGAGATTGGGTACGCCCAATTTATTTACAAAACATTACCAAAATAGAAGCAGAATTAATAGGTTTCCTCAGAGTACTGAAACGTGACAACATCATAGAGGAAAACAAAACTTTACTTCCAAAACCTTTTCGTTACAGGCTCTACATACGGGATCATGTACGGCCTTCCTAAGATTCATAAAGAGGGAGTACCACTCAGAACCTATACTGTCCTCATTAAACACGCCCAATTATAAACTTGCTAAGTATCTGGTTCCATTGTTGGAACCGCTCACCAATAATGCTTATAACGTGAAAAGCGCTGCCGATTTCAAGGAGGATATCCTAATACAGGACTCCGACCTTTTTATGGTCAGTTTTTCGACGTAGAGTCCCTGTTCCACTAATGTTCCTGTTGAGGAGACGATCGAGATCATACTTAACAACTTTTCCATCACCTGATTCCCTTTTTAACGGTTTTAATAGACACTTATTTAAGCAAATTTTAGAATTGGCCGTGCGGGACACAGTCTTTATTTTTAATGATTCTTGTTTCAGACAGGTGGAGGGGATGGCAATGGGAAGCCCTTTAGGCCCTACCTTCGCCAATATTTTCATGAACTCCCTGGAGGAGACAGTATTTGACAATTGCCCCCTTAGTTTTCACCCATTATTTTATAAGAGGTATGTAGACGACACCTTTGCCTTGTTTAAACACGATTTTAACGCCGACTCCTTTTTAGAATTCATTAACGCTCAACACCTCAATATAAAGTTTACAGTAGAGAAAGAAACTCACAACTCTCTATCATTTCTTGATGTACGTGTCACTAGGGGGAAGATGCTGGGTTTCAAACCAGCATTCATAGGAAAAATACTTTTACAGGGTTGGGCTCCAATTTTTATAGTTCATGCCAATTTAAATTTCAAGTTGAAATTCTCTCTCTACCCTCCTCCACAGGGGCATACTCTGACTTCCACCTGGACAGCTTTTCAATAAAGAAGTGGAGTTTTTGGCAAATTTCTTTCTTCCGCAATAATTGTTTTCCATCCCATTATTTCCATAGAGTCCTTAATAAGCTCCTAACCACTAAAATGAAACCGCCTATTCCCATATATACCGCTCCAAAAGTTATGTATTTATGCTAAGTTCCCTTTCCTTCACGATAAAAGCTTTAAAAAGAAATTCATGAATTTAATTCATAACGAACTGCCAGCAGTTAATTTGAAGTTGATCCCACGAAATCCTCTAAGTATACGTTCTTTTTTCAGAGTGAAGGACAGACTAAGCCCTTCCTTGACATCCAACATTGTTTATAAATATACCTGTCCCAGATGTAGTCTGGGAACCTACGTTGGATGGTTACAAGGAGGCTTCTCAAGGTCCGTTTCTGCTCCCATCAAGGTGGTCAGCTTTAGGACAGGATGCAGATTGTCCAATCCCGAATTATCTAATATTAGGAATCACTCTCAGATCTGTGGTGCCCGCTTGGACATCAATGATTTTAAGATTATTGGATCAGCAAGTAGAGACGGACGAGTTGATGGTGCTGGAGTCCCTTCTTATTAAGACCAGTGTACCAACACTAAATACCCAATCGTCGTCCACACAACTGTTTTTAGCATAACTGCCTGTTCCACGCAACTGTTTTTTACCATAACTGCCTGTTTGTTTACTCTCCACGTTCTGTTTAGTCATTTTCTTATGTTAATTTTCTCTGCCTTTCCTTTTGTCACTTTTTATCTCTTACCTTGGTAGGTGATCCTTTCAAGTTCTCGTTTTAATTTGTATTTGTAAATGTCAAATATCTGTTGTGCTTTTTAGATTTTTTATGAGTGAGTGATGATTTTAGTATTCTTAATATATAATTTCCAGCCTTGAGGATGCATCATGTGATGTGAAACGTCGGTGTAATAAACGATACTTGTGAAAGACATGCCTTTACCTCTTCAACCTGGATATATATATATATATATATATATATATATATATATATATATATTATACCTATATATATATATATATATATATATATGTATTATAACTAGCAATCATCTTAGACACAAGATATATCATTCAGTTGTATTCTACATAGGAAACTGAAATAAGTAAATGGTCAGAATATACCTAACAGGTTCGTCCTCCGATGGACATCTTGGAACATTTATAAGGAAACGCTCCAAAAACCGAGGTCCACTGGAAAACGATAGTGTTGGGCATATCCTAGCCATTTGCTCATTTCATTTTCTCATGTGGAATGCAACTGTATATATATATATATATATATATATATATATATATATATATATATATATATATATATATATTTATATATTTATATATATATATATATATATATATATATATATATATATATATATATATATATATATATATATTTATATATATGTATATATATATATATATATATATATATATATATATATATATATATAGATACGTATATATATATATATATATATATATAGATATATATATATATATATATATATATATATATATATATATATATACGTATATATATATATATATATATATATATCATATATATATATATATATATATATATATCTATATATATATATACGTATATATATATATATATATATATATATATATATATATATATATATATATATATATATATACGTAATATATATATATATATATATATATATATATATATATATATATATATATATATATATAGATATATAATATATCATATATATGCGTGTGTGTGTGCGTGTGTGGGAAGGAAGGGTATCGATTATACAAGCACCGTATATGGTTGTGCTTGAATTTAAATAAAAAAGAAAACATAACAATCTCGAGCGTTGGATGTGCCCTTGTATAAAGTTGGTAGGATATTAGTTTACAAAATGCAAAAAATATTAAACAGAACGGAATTCCATCCGTAAAACGTTCATCACTCCTGCTGTCTAACCTCTCTAACTAATTCATTCCTAGTGCAAGTGTGGGATCTACTCCCAGCTCCACTTAAGATCCTTGTACTTCATATCTTTCATTTTCTAGATCCCTTTACCTTGCTTTCCAACAACTTCATCTCCGTCTTTCCAATCACTGCATTAATTACTGAATGGACGAAAGTACCTGTGCTTGTCAATTCAGCCTGAATTT
>NC_061110.1:39537579-39542579 GCF_015104395.2 Macrobrachium nipponense | reverse complement strand
GAGGCTATTTCAAGACGGGTGATAAACAGAACTCTAATTTTTTTTTTTTATTAAATCGAGTGAGATTTACGAGAATCTGAAATGAGACTGTTTGCTGGGAATGGGTGTCTTTGCAACTTTCGAGAATGGCATTAACAGAATTATTTTCTATTTCAAAAATTTACAGTTAAATGTAATTAATTTCTCGATCTCAGAAGTAATATCCGAACTGCATTAAATGATAAAAGACTGAATCTGTCTGGCTTCATCCAGGTTTTCGTTCCCTTGAACGCTCTCTCCTCCTCCCTTTTCGAAAAAAGATGCAATATCACATCGAAGCCATTTTTCATCCTCGAGGAAACATCGTTTTACAAAGATAGGTTTCGTCAGAACCCGATCGAGGAACACGATAAAATTGCTTTGTTAGAGGTATAAGATTTCATAACCATAAACAGAGAGAATGTAAGTGACTATTGAGAATTGAAGGAAGGTTAGTAAAAGAGTGCAAAAGAGAGAGAGAGAGAGAGAGAGAGAGAGAGAGAGAGAGAGAGCCTTAGCAACGCTAAGCTGATTATGAAGGAAAGCAGATAATGAAGGTTCAAATATATCTGTCGTGTGGTGGCCTCTGGCCCGGCCCATAAAATTCATTACCGGTGGTGGTCTATGATGTTGGCTCCTAAAGCGATTCCAGAATTACGATTATGGCTAATTTTACCGTAAACAAAAAGAAAACTTCCGAGGTTAGAGGGCTGTAATTTGGTACGTTTGATGATTAGAGGGTGGATGATCAACATTCCGAGTTACATTTTTCTAACCTCAGTAGTTTTTAAGATCTGAAGGCGAACGGACAGAGAAAGCCGGCACATTGGTTCTCTTTTACAGAAAACTAAAAGCAGTGTATGCAATACAGGCATCACTGATGTTAAGTACTGGAAAGAGGCAAACACGGATTACAAGGTAGTTGTTATGTGATAAAAGGTTTGTAGGATGGTAATGAAGTTTCGGATAAAACGCTAAAGACATAAGAATGTTGCTCGTGTACAGAAGTATAGAAGAGAAAGGTGTGTAATGTTCCCTAGATGCTTAACATTTGCATAAGTAACGTGGAAGCTAAGAGAGAGAGAGAGAGAGAGAGAGAGAGAGAGAGAGAGAGAGAGAGAGGCGGGGACATTGGAAATTAGTTTCGCTTTTTGTAATATATATATATATATATATATATATATCTATATTATATATCTATATATATATCTAGAGATATATATCTATTATATAGATATATATCTATATATATATATATATATAGATATATCTATCGATATATATATATATAGATATATATATATATATATGATATATATATATATATAGATGATCTAATATATATATATATATATATATATATATATATATACTATAGATAGCTATATATATATATATATATATAGTAGAGATATAGATAAAAAAATATATATATATATAATATATATATATATATAGATAGATATATTATAGGATACCCCTTGATATATATAAACAAAAAAAGCAAAAATTTCCAATGTCCCCTCTCTCTCTCTCTCTCTCTCTCTCTCTCTCTCATCTCTCTCTCCTTAGCTTCCACGTTACTTATGCAAATGTTAAGGCATCTAGGGAACATACACACCTTTCTCTTCTATACTTCTGTACACGAGCAACATTCTTATGTCTTTAGCGTTTTATCCGAAACTTCATTACCATCCTACAAACCTTTTGATCACATAACAACTACCTTGTAATCCGTGTTTGCCTCTTTCCAGTACTTAACATCAGTGATGCCTGTATTGCATACACTGCTTTTAGTTTTCTGTAAAAGAGAACCAATGTGCCGGCTTTCTCTGTCCGTTCGCCTTCAGATCTTAAAAATACTGAGGTTAGAAAAATGTAACTCGGAATGTTGATCATCCACCCTCTAATCATCAAACGTACCAAATTACAGCCCTCTAACCTCGGAAGTTTTTTTCTTTTTGTTTACGGTAAAATTAGCCATAATCGTAATTCTGGAATCGCTTTAGGAGCCAACATCATAGACCACCACCGGTAATGAATTTTATGGCCGGGCCAGAGGCCACCACACGACAGTATATTTGAACCTTCATTATCTGCTTTCCTTCATAATCAGCTTAGCGTTGCTAAGGCTCTTCTCTCTCTCTCTCTCTCTCTCTCTTTTGCACTCTTTTACTAACCTTCCTTCAATTCTCAATAGTCACTTACATTCTCTCTGTTTATGGTTATGAAATCTTATACCTCTAACGCAAAGCAACTATAATATTATCTATATAATATATTATATTATCTATATATATATATATACTATTTATATATATAGGCATTGGAATGTGGGGAGGCCTCCAAAGCTGCTTTCGTATTTGAGTCACGGATACTATATATTCCTTCGACAGCCGAATACTTATGGCCCCCATCCTTAAGCATGGCATTACAGTTTCTTCAACATTCGCTTTTGGAGGCCCATATTTCCTACTTGAACAAGCTTCATATCATAGGTTGGCCCTCTGGAGATCTATCGTTTTTGGGACAAATTCTGTTCTTGAGGTGGAAATTATTATTATTATTTTTTTTTTTGCTGTGGAATACTTTGTCATTGTCCATACAAACAACCACACATACACACGCTTATATATTATATATGTATATACTATATATAAATATATAAGATATATAATATATATATTATTATAATAATATATTAATATATAGATACACAATCAATATTATTATTATAGTATTAATATAGATTAATAATATATATACACATATATATTTTAACATATATATATTATATATTTATTTTATAATATTAATTAATAATTATAAGATATTATATATATATATAGATGATGTATATAGCTATATTATGATAGAACGAATTATATCAATATAGAGATTAATCAGAATAATATCATTATTATAGATAGATATTATATCTAGATCTAATACATATCTATATATATCTATACTAATAATATCTATAATATATATTACTATATAATTTAAGTATATATTTATTTTAAAATTAATTATAATTATAATTATATATATATATATCATATATATATAGATTATATATATATACTTATTTTATATACATATCTAATATTATATATTTATAGCTTCATATCTATATCTATATCTAATATATAATAATAACATATTTATATCTATCTATAATGATATATTATATATATATATATAATATATTAATATATATTATATATATATAATTACACCAACACATTATATGGCCCTAAAACAAAGGTGTGTTATGTCAAAGATGTATTCGTACTTAAATGAGAACAAATTCGTATCTAAAACGAACAATATTGTAAAACTATCACTTAATGAAAGTTTTTCAAGGTATTTCAGGGGTTGTCAAACTTTATTAAATTAATAAGGATTTCTGCAATTTCAAGGTTAAAGGCTTGGTGATATGCAGTTTTACTAATATTGTTCCTGGCCACATATATCCAATTTATTGCAATACATGTCATAAAAACAATGTGAACAAATTAAAAAAATCTCTTGTATTACAATCAGGCCACATAAAAATTCAGCAGAATACTCCAAATATGAAATTCATCATCAAACATTCGAGAGATTTTGATCACTTTATGAACCGGAGCGAAGCAACGACCTTGCTTTTGTACAACGATAAAGTGGAAAAGAATATCAGTGAATAGTTTTTATCAAGTCAGTCATCGTCAACATTTTCAATCTAAAGCCTGCAATTTTTAAGAATAATATTTGCGGTAAAACATTAATAAAAGCAAACACAGAAGTTAGTAATTTGAATGTTTCGTTATAAAGGTTATTTTTGTGTCTATGTGGTTACTGTTTGATTAGTTGATAGTGTGAAGTACAGCGTTTCATATTATAACAGGACTATCTGGATTGTAATGGGTTACTCTTGGCTAAATCCTCTAGTTCTTTTTCTTTTAGTTTAAATGTGAACCATTTTTTAAGCCGTGTCCTATATTCAGCTGGGCGGTATGTGAATCAATACAAAAGCATTGATAGTGAGCTTCTGCCCATTATTTTCCAATGGTATTTGTTTAACATAAGTTTTCAAGCCCACCCACAAAGACATTTTGTACATATATAGATAGGCAGTCTTATTTTTCTTTTTTTATTTCTTGCAAGTATGCATAAAAAAATATCTGTCGTAAAGAATAAAGAAAGGTTATTCGAGCTTATTATCTGTATCAGAAAACATTAAGTGCCATTAGTACTGATACTGAATGATGAATAACAAAACTAGCATTTTTAAACTTAAGACGTACTATATCAACCTAAGCCACAATGAGAAAAATGATCTTTTCTCAAATTCTGTTATGAAACTGGAGCTCGATAATCTCTAACAAGCCTTTATACTGATTTCTTTTCGAATAACCAAAGACTCATATGTTTTCGTTTGATTTTTATATCGGTTAATTAACATTTCCTTGGCAGCGAATCAATTCCATTGTTTCTAATAATTGGTTATTTTCTACTTTAGTTTGTTCTCCGTAATTCTCGTTACTTGATTTTCAGGCAGCCAGCTCCATTATCTATTTTGTTAAAACTTTAGTATTATCTGTCGTTTCTTCTGTAATGAGATATATTTTGTAATAATTTCCTTTTCTACTTTAATATTCTTTTTTCATTCCCTCTCCTTAGTCTTATTGTTTCGCTCAGCTTGTTCATATGTAAAATTCCGAACTATTGAAGTCATCTATTAAGAGCTTTTTAAATCTGGGTGCAGACTCTCTCTCACACATGAAGTATTTGGCCCCGCGTGAGAATATTCAAATATGTATGATTTATTATATCATATCATCAGGTCATATATGGTTTTATAAGGATAAGTATGTTTTCTTTTTATTATTATTATTATTATTATTATTACTATTATTGAAAAAGAAACCCACAAAATCACTTTGTAACTTGTTTACTTCTAGGTATTTACATTTAGTTTTTACTCCACACTTGAG
>NC_061110.1:39525079-39532579 GCF_015104395.2 Macrobrachium nipponense | reverse complement strand
GTATTCTTTTTATTATTTAAGGTGAAGGTTAGTAGATAGATCTGTCGCCTGGCACCGCTAGTGGTGACAGCCGCCGAGACATTTTCACTTGACTGCATCTGGGGAGCTACCGAGCCTGCCCAGTCGTGGTTGAGAGTTTCATACTGCAGGACATCGAATTTCAAACAGTATTATATGCTGTACAGAAAACTTGATTGCACCGATGAAACTTCTGCGCATTTTGTGCCTGCTTTCCATTGACCTCGATATTCTTCGACTTAAATTCTACCTTATAAACCATGGTCCTGACCTCAGCTTTTTCATTTTACTTCTCGTTCCCAGAGGGATTTTTGAAGCCTTAATTGAGGTGATATCCGAATACAGACGGGGTAACCGATGGCGTCAGTAGAACGGGGCCTATGAATGAAGTTTCTACATCTTACAAATGTCAGCCACAGTTATCATTCTTTTGCCATAAAGTATTTTTATAGTTTTCTCAATAAAATACTTGGCTACAATATTTTAAATTGTTTCTGTAAAAGTCAAATACTTGATATTTCTACATCTGACTGTAAATCATCATCTCTGTGGAAATTGCGTTTATTCTGATACATATGGAATGATCAATAAACAAGTGTTAGGGACTTTTTTTTTCAGTTTCCATCAGTAATAACTGCGAACCACTTATGGAAAGAGGACTGAAATTGGTTCTTATGTGCCTAGCTATTATAATGATAACCTGCAATGAATACACTACAGGTAATGCTGAGACTTTACCGTCATTTCAAGAATTCTTCAGATGAGGAATGTCAGTATATAAAATGAAACAACATGTACCTCAAAATCTGTTGGGTATCTGAGCAAACAGTATTATGATAGAAAATGTATTTGAATAGTAAGAAAGGAAGGAATGCTTGTAAATTGTTTAACGAAAATAGGAAACTAAACCATTAACAGGCAACTATAAAAAGCGGTATTTTTATATGAGAGGTTCTATCCTAAAGGTCCTGGAACTATTGGATTGCACAAGCTCTGAATTACACCTAAAGCATTAAATGCAAAATTAAGTCATGGAGGAAGATGATCATCCGATGGTTTTAGATACCTCATGATTTTTGTTTTATTATGCTTTATGAAAAGCTTTTTCAGTGAATGTTCTCGTGTTTTTAAGATTTGTCTAACTACTACCCTAGAACCAAGATAATGATATCTTAATTTGTGGATTTAAGATCACAGATGCAGTTGGCTTGGATTCCTTGTAAAATATTTCCATAAAACAAGGAAAAATTTTTAGGAAGTTGTCCTTGAATCATATTGTAATAATCATACTATAATGGGCGTAATGTCTGTCTGTCTGTCTGTCTGTCTGTCATTCAATCACGGCCAAACGGCAGGTCAGATGGGTATGAAACTTGGCAGGGTTATGGTGGGGACCCCTAAGATGGTTCGTAATGGGGTTTCATCCAACCTACACCCCTCCTTTGCAGGGGGTGGGGGTGAGAAGGGATTCCCTGAAACGGAGCTGTTTCTGGCCGTGAAACGAGGCCGGTTATTCCGTAGACTTAGTTACTTTACGATTTTTCATACATAATTTCTGTACAACTTCCCGGAGAAAGTCGCGAATATTTCAGCTCGGACACAACATAAGATGAAAATTATCATCAATATCTGCAAGATTTTTTGAATAACTTAAATCCATCGGGACTGCCAGTGCACAAAATAATGTTGAAGAAGTACTGCCCGGTAATTGTTGCTTCGGAATTTCGATCTGCCAATGGACATAATAAAAGGAAACTGACAAGCTCCTACTTTCTACTCTTTTTTGGAAGACACAGGATCATAAGAACATTTATCAATAGCCATAACGCACTGACATACAAGTTGCGTCTTTGCAGTAACATAATGAAAAGAAAGATACTTTATTATTCGTATCACCGTGCAAAGTAATTGACAAAGAAACGAACCAATCAAGATCCCTGTTCCGTTAAATGAAAGTCACCGACAAGAGAGAGAGAGAGAGAGAGAGAGAGAGAGAGAGAAAGAGAGAGAGAGAGAGGAAGAGAGAGAGAGACGAGAGAGAGAGAGAGAGAGAGAGAGCCATTTAACGACATTAGTGCACTACAATTTTATAATTTTATCTTGCATATCGGAAAAATTGAGAGAGAGAAAGAGAGAGGAGATAATATGTGATTTGAGAGCTAAGTAATCCGATAATCCCATCACCGTCTTCGTTACTTGACTTACATTGAGAGAGAGAGAGAGAGAGAGAGAGAGAGAGAGAGAGAGAGAGAGAGAGAGAGAGAGAATCATTAAAAGAGGGTAAACAATAATGAATACGAGCTTCTTTACGTTCGTTGATCGTCCCTTCACTTACTTTAGGAGAGAGAGAGAGAGAGAGAGAGAGAGAGAGAGAGAGAGAGAAAAAAAAATATCATTAAAAGAGGGGAATCAACAATGAATAAGAATTTCTCTGCGTTCAGTGATCGTCCCTTGAATTACATTACGAGAGAGAGAGAGAGAGAGAGAGAGAGAGAGAGAGAGAGACCATTCGTGTAATCGTCCTTATTTTAATATTGCTGAACAAATAGTACATATAAATTTTTCACTTCTGCACCCGTATTTTATCACCCATCGTAGATGGGTAAGTTTGCTAGTATATATAAAATTCCCTTCTTTTTTCATTCCGAGCCCAATTTATGGATAGTCTAGATTCACAAAACCCATTTAATGTTGATGCTGTATTTAAGAATTTAATGACGAAGAATATATTAAACAGGAATTCCCCTCGACAAATAAGTAAATATATTTATGACATCCCTTGCAATCAATGAAATGAAATGTACGTAGTATACTAGGTAAAGTGGTATGAATCTTGAAACAGGATTCAAACAATATGGTTATAATGTTCAAACATTGACCATAGCCAGAAGCTGATTTCAGCAAAGGAATGAAGGATTTTTAAATGTTCAAGTATAATTAAACGAAACAGAGTTAAGCCATATATTAACCCTTAAAACGCCGACTGGACGTATTTTACGACGACACTTTTTTGTCTCTCGGGTGCCGACTGGACGTATTTTACGTCGACATACACAAAAGTTTTTTTAAAAATTCGCGGAAAAAATACTTTAGGCCTACCAGCCGAAAACTCTGAATCACGCGCCTTGGGGGATGCTGGGAGTTCACGGATCAAGGTGTTGTTTTGTTTACAATCGTTTACACAGGCGCGCAAGCGCGAATTTCTTTCTTGCCGCACTAAAAAGTATGTGTGACACATCTCTGAAATTATTTTCGTCAGTTTGACATAATTTTTGTACCATTTTAAATTAGCCGTTACATAGAGTATTATATATGAAAATGTGCGCATTTTTATGTAAAATACAACAAAAAAATACTCATGATTGTAGCTTTTATCAGTTTTAAGATATTTTCATATAAATAACGATAAGTGCCAAAATTTCAACCTTCGGTCAACTTTGACTCTACCGAAATGGTCGAAAAACGCAATTGTAAGCTAAAACTCTTATATTTAGTAATATTCAATCATTTAACTTAATTTTGCAATTAATTGGAAGTGTCTAGCACAATATTTCGATTTATGGTGAATTTATGAAAAAAACTTTTTCCTTACGTCCGCGCGGTAACTCTTCCGAAATATCATACATGCGATTGTGGTAATGTTTGCACCATTTAAATTAGCCGTTACATAAGGTTTTATATATTGAAAATGTGCGCAATTTCATGCAAAATACAACTAAAAACAACCATGGTTGTAGCTTTTATCAATTTTGAAATATTTTCATATAAAAAATGATAAGTGACAAATTTCAACCTTCGGTCAATTTTGACTCTACCGAAATGGTCGAAAAAACGCAATTGTAAGTTAAAACGCCTATATTCTAGTAATATACAAGCTTTACCTTCATTTTGCAACAAATGGAAGTCTCTAGCACAATATTTTCGATTTATGGTGAATTTATGAAAAAAATAACATTTTCTTTACGTCCGCGCGGTAATTCTTCCGAAAAAATCATACGTGCGATTGTGGTAATGTTTGCACCATTTTAAATTAGCCGTTTACATAACGTTTTATATATGAAAATGTGCGCAATTTCATGTATAATACAACAATAAATAGTTGAAGGTTGTAGCTATTCTCATTTTTGAAATATTGCATATAAATCACGATAAATAGAAAAAAAAACCACGTTCGGTCAAATTTGACTCTACCGAAATGGTCGAAAACGCAATTGTAAGATAAAACAAAAAATCTTACAGTCTAGTAATATTCAGTCATTTATCTTCATCGTGAAACAAATTCGAAGTCTCTAGCACAATATTTAAATTTATGGTGAATTTTAAAAAAAAACTTTCCTTCCCTCCGCGCGCGGATCTCCGCCACAAATCTCCGAAATGCGTAAGTCCCATTCTCGGAGTATTTGACTCCGTTTCATATTAGGCATTTCATAGAGTTTTATATATGAAAATGTGCGCAATTTCATGTAGAATAAAACGAAAAATATTTGAAAGTTGTAGCTTTTCTTATTTCCGAAATAATTGCATCTAAAAAAATATATATATTGTAAAAAATTCACATTCGGTCAACTTTAGCTCGTCAGATATGGTCGAAAACTGCATTGTAAGCTAATATTCTTACAGTATAGTAATATTCAATCATTTGTCTTCATTCTGAAACATATTGGAAGTCTCTAGGACAATATTTAGATTTATGTGAATTTTGAAAAAAAATATGTGTTTACGTAAGCGCGTTTACGAATTCATGCATTATTTTGTGATAATATTTTCTCTGTGTTGCTTTATCGTTTTACAATGGTGTTATATATCAAAATGATCGCAATTTAGTGCACTTACAACGAAAAAAAAAGTAACTTGTTACCTTCAACCGTTTTGCGCACAGCGCGATTTGAATACAATTATATATGAAATTTCGTTTTTGCGCTATCATATATCGCATTATTTATATATGATAATGATAATTTTTTTCATTTCTGATGGTTGCATACTAAACTTCAAGCAATGACAAAAAAAGGAGCCAAAAATGAACTCTTAATCTTGAAAACTAAGCGCGCTGTGATTTTTTGAAAAAAAATATTTTTTCCGCTTATGCGCTCACTCTCAAACCCCTCCGGCATAGGGAGTCATTTTTCTTTTTTTATTTTACGCTCCGGCGTTTAAGGGTTAAAAAAAAAACGTAATTATTTATGAAATTGCTTTCAAAGTACCTGTGATGCAGTGTTTACGGTAAAGTACCTATATATGAATTTTTATACCACTTGACCTAAACAAGCGAGAAAGTGATCGTACCGGTTCAGCTCTTACTTCATAATTTTTTAATTCAACTTCCAGTTCAGTGACAAACTAGTCACGTCATGACTGTCAGCGATAGATTGTTAATATATGTGTCCTTTCAACACGATATTTTTTATTCCATCATAGGGCACTCGTGTGTGTACTAGGAGAGTTGAAGGCTTTGACCTACTTCATAAAAAAGTATTAGAAGGTAAGCTGGAAATGAGTGGATTATCATCATTATTAAAATATTTTAACCAGACCACTGAGCTGATTTACGGCTCTAATAGCGCTGGCCCGAAACGATTAGATTGAAACGGAGTACTAAGTGTAGACCATAAGCCAAGCACTGGGGCTAAGTGATGAATGAAAATAAAATTTTAAAAATGCAAAAGAGCATTTTTTTTCTACACTGGAACACACGCACTCGATGAATAAATTTACTCGCGTATCCACCTGCTCACACAAAAAAAGTAATGATAAAAATCAGAAAAGGTGATGATTTTTTAAATTCGTGTTTTTTTGTTTATTAAATGCCCGAAGACTTTTTTAGTTTTTATTAATTAGTTTTATATTTTATCAATTAAATCACAGCTCCTCGTGATTATAAAAATTGGAACAATTGAAAATGTTGTGAGTGGAGATTCGTGAAAAACGTTATTGGTGGAATTTCATATATACCCTTTATGTGTGATAGTGTGAAAATATAGCTTTTCACAAACGGTATCGATATATTTGATAATATAAAGAACGATTTTCTTTTTATATTACAAATCTTCATACGTATGTGGCCCTATTTTCCACATTTAGTGCAGATTTCATCCGGTTTATGAGACCATTAACTAATACTTATACTAAAAGTATCAACAATAAACTGTTAACCGTTGCTAAAATCTAGTACGTGCTATTTTTAGAGGTCAAGTAAAATAACAGAAAAGTACTGATAAACCAATTGATCTGAAAGGTCCATGAGACAGACAATGAATTTATTGTATCAACGGCTACTACAATGCTTATTCGCTTCCACTTGAATTCAAAGCTACGGGTTAAAAAAATATATATATATTATATAAACAGAGGGCTCTTGGCAGAACTACTGGATTGCTTCGTCGAGTTTCATTTCGTAGCTACACTCTTCGTTTTAGCAGAACAAGTTCTGACTTCAGAAACAAATGACAGTGACTTGGCCGCCCATTCTCCGACAGAAGACAATTCACGCGTTCGGCCGCCTTTCTCACGGACACTGCCGATTTTCTCTGTTTCTGTTTTTTCCGAAATGGATGCAGACATCACAAAGAGCAGAAGTTGACCATTGTGAAACGGCCGTTGTGTTTGTCATCTCGATTTCACATGCACCTTGTTCTTAACCGGAAAATTTACCTGCAGAACCACCGCCACTATTTTCTTTTTTTTTTTTTTTTTTTTGGCTTACCACTGCAATTTTTGCTTGTAGACACATGCATAGCAGTTATCCAAGGTCTGAAATACACCATTTTTACTTCGCTGGACACAATCTGGTTTCCTGATACTTGGGAAAACACAATGCTGTTTTGACTTAGAACTTGGTGCTATAACGTATGAGATGAAAATGTTATATATATATATATATATATATATATATATATATATATATATATATATATATATATATATATATATATATATATGAACCCATTTTGAGTTCGCCAAGTTCTTTAAAACAAAATATAGAAATTATAAAAGGATTCGGACTGACTAAATCTGACAGCAACTGAGGCACAGAGAGGAGTATTTATTTTTTACACAAACTTTACAAAGGATTTTTAAACACATTTACAAAACTTAAGACAAAAGTCTCGTTAAACAAAATATACTTTTCCTAAGTGAAATAAATAAATAAAAAAATCGTTTACGCATCCATTTTCAAGCGTCATCTAGGATTACAGTACGTTGGTCTCACCAATAATTCTGTTACATTCTTTGCATCATTTATCTTAAAAAGAAAAATGATAAATTGTATTTTGATATGCTACAACATTTACAGTTTTTCTCCTCATGAGGATATCATTATAATACTTCTTCCATATGAAAGATTTATAATGGTGATAATGCTCTTGGCAATAAGCAACCTTTTTCTTTCTGGCATTTAGCAAGCAATCTCCATATTTTATGTATTAAGATATTCAGCTTTTAGCGTAATTTAATTAGATAGTAAATGCACGAGGAAAAGAG
>NC_061110.1:39520079-39522579 GCF_015104395.2 Macrobrachium nipponense | reverse complement strand
CTAAAATATACGGTCAAATAGAGCCTTGCTTCCCCAACGATAATTTAACTAAATAAGCTATAATTTATTAGGAATAGTTTTTCTCTACTATTTAACATGCACATTATTTATCCTATCCTAAAATTCCCGTATCTCTAACTGAACGCGAAAAATGTTTTGCAGACCTTTTTAGGTCCTTTCACAGACCTTTTCTAGCCCCTCCCCCCAACAAGAACAGCAACAACAAAGTAGTTTCTAGACTTACTCCTCGAGTAACCGGACCTCGAGTAACCGGAAATCTTTTTATACATAATTATGACCACAATTATGTAACACGGCTTGCAGGAATAGAAGTATTTTAAGAAAATCATTCAAACGTGCGACAGGAACAAGAAAATACGCGAGAAAATAGAAAAAGCTGGCCTGAAAATGGCTTCTCTTCACATTCATCGACAAATTAAAGAACCATTTTTCGCTTCCTTTATGTGCTTAAGATCGTGTAATTTCCAGTCACATAACACTATCAAAGGTTTTTTGCTGCATAATTTGACGGCCGTAGGCGAGATTATTTTGTTAGTGAAGCGGCAAACAGCAGTAACAGTTATTTTAGGCAAACAGAATTCAGAGTGTCTCGCAAACACCTGAATGTATGACAAGACGAATTTGTGAGCGAGTTCCAGCATCCGAGAGCAAGGTATTGTGTGCTCGATGATTGTTACAGCCTATCATTTGTATAGAAGGGAAGAGGTCGTACAATGAGGAACAAGGCCTCTCTCTCTCTCTCTCTCTCTCTCTCTCTCTCTCTCTCGGACAAGACTTGAAAATTATGTCTCATGGTCGAGAAATATTTTGCTATGCAATTCAGTGGCGTCACAAAGAGAAGTCGCGGATGGAACATAATTCAAAGTTCTGAGAAACAGACGAACTTTTGCCTTTAACGAAGATGTTTTAGTACTGACTACAAAAAAAATTAAAACATTCATTTGAACCACGTCTCTATAAAGAAAAATATTGTAATAAAGATTTGGACACTAGAAATTTCATGAATAAAATTACAGATTTTAAGTTTTATAACAGGGTTGATCCCAATAGCAAAATGATGCCTGTCAGTTTTCCTCAAAGGAATAATCAGTGTAAAATGTTTGGGCGTACATCGAATAAAAATGGGGGAACGTTTTTTAGCTTTGATCCATCAACAGATTTCTGACCCGGCAAAAAATCCCTCCCTTCCTTATTCAGCAGTTAACAATTTTGGACTGTTCGTAGTCTTTACGTTACTGTGCATGATGAGCTTCCCCCCCCCCCCCCCCCCCCCTTTTTATTTTTTTGCTTTCATTTAAACAGAAAACAGCTTCCTGATGGAAAAACAGTGTTGTTTCTGTTTAATGTCTGCCAAACTTTGATTGTATTGTATGTTTTTCCACTGTTTGAAAAAGGCGCTCTGGTTTATTTTACCTCTGGGCGCCTATTGAGCCAGTTCGCACAAAAGGCGCCATTCACAGCAAGGAATCATACACACCCTTTGCAAACACTACCCTAAGGATCACTACCCTCAAATCGATGTCCTCTTCGCAGCAGGGCATCTATCCTTCTTGCGTGCAACACCCTATTCATAGCAGGCATCAAATCTCTTTGCACACAGTACTCCATTCACAGCAAGAATCAGACCTCTGCCTACATCGGTTCATTCATTTTCGTCTTGCAAAGACGCTTCATCTACTGATTGAGTTTTCCCTTTCCAACTGCCTTTTAATTCGTCTATCCATCGTTTTCCAACAACTTCCTTTTCAGGCATTTTTTCTACCCGCATATCGTCCACAAGTCTTTTGAGATGACCAAAACACTGACTGAACCTTCTGCATACTGTAAAGTGTTTACCACTACAATATACCTCTATGTTTCTTACCTTTTCCATTCTTTTTACGGCACATATACTATAATGGCAATTCAACTTCATAGCTTCAATAATTTTTCCTCCATTTCTATAGTGGAGGATATTTTTCATAGAAATCCCCAAGTCTCCTCCTAGACATTTCTATATTTCTTGCCACCTTCCTTTCATTGTGCAGCTTACCCTTGCATCATCCAGTATAGTTACACATAGACATGTATACGGATGAACGACATATATTCTTCCTTAATCCGTACCAAAAAGCATTGCTACATCCTCCTTGAAATCATGTAAATGATAACCTACTTTAGCCCACTTTTACTCACAACTTTCTTATCTTGCGAAACATTTTCAAACTGCCATCATTTCCAATAATTTTTAGTTTTCTGTGAAAGAAGGCTATTGTGATTATCTTTGTCAGTCCTTCGCACTTTTTCTGCTCACCTTCAGATCTTAAAGACTATTGAAGATATAGGGCTGCAAATAGGTATGTTGATCATCTACACTCCCAGCATCAAACTTACCAAAGTGCCTCCCTCTACCCTCAGTAGTTTTTACTTGATTTAAGATTAAAGTGAGCAACAATCATGCGTCTGGCAACGATTTAGGACAGGCTCCCACCGAACCGTG
>NC_061110.1:39510079-39515079 GCF_015104395.2 Macrobrachium nipponense | reverse complement strand
TTATTATAATAACTCGTTCATAAATTCACAATTAAATTAATAAAAAAAATTGAATGACTGATTGGTAACTCCAAACCGGTTAATTCATTTTTAAGATATTCTGATATCAACTCAATAAGTAAATTAGAGAACATACATAAAAAGAATTATTAATAGGGAGTCGAGATTGATCGTGAATCTGAATAGGTTTAATTTTCCTACAGGGAATGAATGAAATGGGTAGCTACCTGATGTAGTTCCCAACTGGCAGTTTCAATGGAAATATTGAATTTATAGAGACAGAAGAACATACAGAGTTCATTAGCGGGTTCAAAGGATTATTTTCTTGAGCCAATTATAGGTCCCAAAGGATTATTTTCTTGAACGTTTCGACAAATTTTTCCTCCGTAAAACTTAAAACCAAAACAGACTGGTAGATGGAGACGTCTGCATACAGGCATACGACTAATGGATCGAGGCAAAGAACAATAGATGAGGAGATGCAAGAAGAGCATCATCGATTACTTAAAAGAACTAAAGAAATTTGATGATGAGGATGTTAGCCATGGTATAAACAAGTAGTACTGTGCTCCAGTCTATTTTGGTTTAAATGATTTCAAGTTTTGGATCACCTGCAGCTTCTCGGTTATTTTCTCCTTACTGCTGCCCTCACTCTACCCTCGAATTTTATCTTGCTGTTTGTTTCCACTTCGCTCATTCGTTTTCGGCTTTTTAAAATAGTTTCCCCTACCGTGTCTCACTCCATGACTGTGATTTACGTTTCTACGGCGTCTCTCAATATTCACTAGTGATTTCTCCTAATTATCTTCTTAATTCTTTTACCTGATTTTCAGTTTTTCTGTTATTCATTTCTATATTTACTGTTTCTTTCCAACTATGTTCTCCAGATTCTCTACCTCGCTTCATCAGCTTCAAGGTCTTTAGATAATCTACAGTATAGACCTTGATCAGCTTGATATGTATATGTTATCCGAATTTCTTTTTCTTTTTTTCTCTTAGTTGCTTCCATCTACTCTCTTCATCATTACGTTGTCTTTTTCCTCAGTTGTGCATTCATCTTCCCTTTCTTTTCAGACATTTTGTCTTGACTTCTTTTTCTCCAACTTATTTTTTTTTAATCCTCGTACAAAAAATCCTCACTATTCCAGATAAGCAGCCAAATATTGAAACTATCGGATGCAATCAAGAATTTTTATAAATTTCACTCATGATCTGGTTTTATGTTTGAGTTTTGTGATCGATAGTTTATCTCTCGTTAATAAAAAAAATGACACATGCACGCACACAGATAATACGGGTTGGTAGAAAGATAAGGCGTGATAAGAGAAGCAGTTCGCCGGTTACAACGATGGTCTGGTTTATTTCCGCAATATCCTCTTTTTATAAACTTAAAAATTTACTAAACAATTCAACGAGGGTCTTTTGGGCAATTATATTATTAATACATAAAGTTGGTTATTAAAATCAATGAAAATTTTCGAACGACGACATAGTACTCAAAGTCTTAATAGTACTGAGCCGTTTCTTCTGCCAACGAGATGACTGTCGTTGATAAGAAGGCATCTGACGGATGTGTTGTTCAGTTTAGGCTCTAGGGCTTTATCTAACCGAGTTGCTTTATAAGAAGCATTGTTTTCATATCAACAACCAGCAGTCTCTCTCTTTCTCCCTCTCTTTCTGTGTCTGTTTGTATGTCTCTCTTTCTTGCTCTTCATCTCAAGCTATCACCTGGAAGAAGAGGCCATCATCTTGATTTACCCTGACAAGCAACTGTGAGTTTAGAACATTTTCCTCTTTGTATGGGTGGCATATGTTATTAAGCTCTTTTCAATTACTGTTTTTGTTAGCATGTAATGTCCTTCACTGAAGATTAAGCAGGAATCTACTGTGATTTTAGTAAGTATATAACATTCACATCCATCCTTTTACTTGAAATTCTTGTAAAATATTAGAAATGTGGTAAGTTAGCCATTCTATCCCAATCGTGTTACATTGCATCTCATCATCTGACTCGAAACTAATCCCACGTCACTCGAACCAGTGTTCCAATAGTGGCTTAATCTCCTACCGGTATAACAATATAAAAGTGCTATTAGAACTGTTGTACTAATTATATTTACCGTTGGAAATCTCTCTTAAGAGTAAAATAGAATTGAAAACATGATAATACTCTTGACATTAAAGAACATTAGAATTGTACACATTATTAGAAAATTACTGTATTAAAAAACTGAATGACAATGGGGGCGCTGATTGGTAGTGACATTTGAATATGATCAAGAATTATTACGCTGAATTATAAAGAACTGAACAAGAATCTGAAAATCATCACTAGCATAATCTTAGTCCGTCATCCTTTAATATCTTAATGTTTTTTTAAGATATTCTACGAAAATAAGGTAATGTTTAGGCTGTCAGGAGGCAGATAATTTTTAAAAATTTATTTTCTGTATCTGAACGTCTTCTGGATAAACTGTGTTGTTATGTCCTATACACTCTTAACTGGTATGACCTTTTTCTCGGTTCTCCTTTGGCAATAAAAGTTCTTCTGAAATCCTGCAGGCTACCAGCTTGGGTGTCGCTGACATTTACTTGATAATCAGCTAAATACCTTACAGACTGGAGTGGACATGATCTTAGACAGTGAACCTGTTCTTATATAGTATATATATATATATATATATATATATATATATATATATATATATATATATATATATAAGATATATATATATATATATATATATATATATATATATATATAGATATATATATATATAGATATATATATATATATATATATATATATATATATATATATATATTATATATATATATATATATATATATATATATATATATATATATATATATATATATATATATATATTATATATATATCTATATATATACATATATATATAATTATATATATATATATATATATATATATATATATATAGATAATAATCTAAAAAAAATACCAATATATATTATATATATATATAGTTATATAATAGATATTATATCTATCATCTATATATCCTATTATATATATTATGGACAACATAATTGTATATATATATATATATAATATATATATAAAAATATATATATAGAATATATATATATATATTATATATATATATATATATCAATTCCCAGCTACAAATGTCCCTTTTAATATCTAAATTCACTTTACCTCCCAAATGATATATTTTCATATAAATGTACCGAAAGGGGAATTTTTTTAATTGATAATAATTTCGTCCCCCCCCATGGGATCGAACCCAAACCCACCGTCCAGTGGACGGGGACGAAAATCAGGACGGTCCCCCCCATGACGCTATCCAATCAGCCCCAAACAGAGACGCTATAAGTTCATATCGATTCTGACCTTAAAACAAATCACCCTCGATCTGGATTGCTTTCGTAATTATTAATCGATATGGAAACCCCGTCTACCCCATTTTGGTTTTTTGTTTTTGGGGCCAATTCGAGCGTTTGACAGCACGTAGCCTTTTGTTTATGAAATAATTTAATCACATCGAACCGTGATCCATTTATATATCAAAAATTCAAGCTACAAATGTCCCCCTTTAAAATATCTAAATTCACTTTTTTTACCTCCCAAATAAGATATATTTTCATAGATGTACCGAAGGGGAATTTTTTAATTGGATAATAATTTCGTCCCCCCATGGGATCGAACCACCGTCCAAGTGGACGGGGACGAAATCAGGACGGTCAGTGACGCTATCCAATCAGCCGCCAACAAGAGACGCTATAAGTTCATATCGATTCTGACCTTTTACAAATCACCCTCGATCTGGATGCTTTCGTAATTAGAATCGATATGGAACCCCGTCTACCATGTTGGCCAATTCGAGCGTTTGACAGCACGTAGCCTTTTGTTATGAATAATTATCACATCGAACCGTGATCCATTTATATATCAATTCAAGCTACAAATGTCCTTTAATATCTAAATTCACTTTACTCCCAATGGATGATATTTTTTCTATCATATGTACCGAAGGGGAATTTTTTAATTGATAATAATTTCGTCCCCCCATGGGATCAAACCACCGTCCAAGTGGACGGGGACGAAATCAGGACGGTCAGTGACGCTATCCAATCAGCCAACGAGACGACTATAAGTTCATATCGATTCTGACCTTACAAATCACCCTCGATCTGGATGCTTTCGTAAATTAGAATCGATATGGAACCCCGTCTACCATGTTTGGCCAATTCGAGCGTTTTTGACAGCACGTAGCCTTTTGTTATGAATATTATCACATCGAACCGTGATCCATTTATATACAATTCAAGCTACAAATGTCCTTTAATATCTAAATTCACTTTACCTCCCAAATGATATATTTTCATATATGTTACCGAAGGGAATTTTTTTAATTGATAATAATTTCGTCCCCCCATGGGATCGAACCACCGTCCAAGTGGACGGGGACGAAATCAGGACGGTCAGTGACGCTATCCAATCAGCCAACAGAGACGCTATAAGTTCATATCGATTCTGACCTTACAAATCACCCTCGATCTGATGCTTTCGTAATTAGAAATCGATATGGAAACCACCCCGTCTACCATGTTGGCCAATTCGAGCGTTTGACAGCACGTAGCCTTTTGTTATGAATAATTATCACATCGAACCGTGGATCCATTTATATATCAATTTCAAGCTACAATGTCCTTTAATATCTAAAATTCACTTTACCTCCCAAATGATATATTTTCTATATGTATCCGTACCGAAGAATTTTTTAATTGATAATAATTTCGTCCCCCCATGGGATCGAACCACCGTCCAAGTGGACGGGGACGAAATCAGGACGGTCAGTGACGCTATCCAATCAGCCAACAGAGACGCTATAAGTTCATATCGATTCTGACCTACAAATCACCCTCGATCTGGATGCTTTCGTAATTAGAATCGATATGGAACCCCGTCTACCATGTTGGCCAATTCGAGCGTT
>NC_061110.1:39487579-39507579 GCF_015104395.2 Macrobrachium nipponense | reverse complement strand
GAAAGTTATACTTACTAAATTCAAGTTTGTCATTCTAAACTTACCCTATGATGAAAAGTTTTTAGGAATTCCTAGAATTCTAAAATTTTTAACATAAATGTTGTTTTCAGAAATATTAATGTTATGAGTTTAATATTAAAAAAATTCTCCTAAAGATCTTCCCGTCTGCATATATGAAATTCTTTGTAAAAAGTGTGATAGTGTATTACGGAAAATCTCTTTCACAACGACTCAAACAGCACCAATGTTCTGTGAGAACTGGACATATAACGAATGCATTATGCGTATATATGAGAGATTAAGATCATACTATAAACTGGAATCAAGCAAGAGCCGTAGTCCCATGTAATGCCACAGTTAAAATGAATATCATTGAATCTTGTTTCTTAATCCGTTTGTTTACCTGATAACTTTCTTTCCAACTGTATTTCATTCATTCCTTGGCAGTGTCTTAGTAAAGACGAAAGCACTTGGATCTCTGCTTATTATTTTCCTGTGGTATTCACTAGTTTAATGAAGTCACGTGCATCTCCTGTGATTTTTAACAAGCAATATATGTAATATATATTATATATATATATATATATATATATATATATAATATATATATATATATATATTATATATATATATATGTGTGTGTGTGTGTGTGTGTGTGTATATTATATATATATATATATATAATATAGATATATATATATATATATATTATATATATATATATATAATATATATATATATATATATATATATATATATATATATATATATAAATATATATCATATATAATGACAGCGGGCAGACAGCTACACATTCCAACAGGGGTTCAGTACCATTCGTTTTCGCATGTTGTGCCCTGACGATACGTGAATAAACAACACGTGAAAGTGCTTGGTAATGAACTTCTGCCTGTCATTATCTTGAGCCATTTGCTTATATACTGAATTCACGTGCATCTACTGTGACTTTTTAAGCATATATATATATATATATATATATATATATATATATATATATATATATATATATATATAATATGTACATATATGCATATGTGGGTGTATGTGTGTGCGTGCACACATGTATGTATGTATGTATGCATGTTCTTGTAATTAGATTTCATTTTTGTTATACAGCCAAACTAGACAGATGTTGGTCTTTTCTTTTAAATGCTCATGCATCATTCTTATGGTGAATTTTACGTTGATATTTCTCCGTCCATTGCAGTCGATTTCATAGGCTATCATCTCACACTGCCATTTAAGAATGAGGGGCGTCATGAGCGCGAGGTGAGGAGAATCAGAGCCGGGGACCCGGGTTGTGGGGAGAGAGAGAGAGAGGCGGGGGGGGGGGGGGGGGGGGGGGGGGGGGGGGGGGGGGGGGGGGGGGGGGGGGGGGGGGGGGGGGGGGGGGGGGGGGGGGGGGGGGTGGGGGGGGGGGGGGGGGGGGGGGGGGGGGATATATGTTGCGAAAGGAAGGTTATCACAAGCTTGCGTGATAACAGCATTGAGACTAAATCCGACAGCCGCCTCGAACAAAGGGCGGATTGTCGTTCAGGGGTGTAGGTAGATAAAGCCGGATGTTATCTACCCTTTTTCACTCATATCTAAATCAGGTCATCCCTGTAGTGCCGCCAGTGCGACTCACACGGGTGTTACTTACGGTTCTTTGCAGCGTCCCTTCGGCCCCAAACTGCAGCCCCTCTCATTCCTCTGCTAACAATTGATTCATAGTGAAAATGCTTTGAGGTTTCCCTCATGTCCTTTTTACTGTCAATTTTCCCTCAGTCCTTTTTACTGTCAATTTTCGTTTCAACGCTGAGTGACCTTCCTTTCGCAACAGATACCAGGTCCCGATCCCCGGCTCTGATTCTCCTCACCTCGCGCTCATGACCTTTGGCATAAATTCTATATTCTATCTATCTGATTATCTATCTACATCAGGTACTTTATAGAAAAATGAGCGATATATGTCGCATAAATCCCCCAGGTGAATCTTGTGACTGACGATGGCCTTTTGCGAGGTCAAAAAAATGCATATTGAAGGATAGACTAATGAAACATACCCTCCTGATGCAGTAAAAAAAACTGTCGACAGTGCTAGAATCTCTATAACTGTGCAGCAGAAAGAAACAATTGGTACCAAGGTAATATGTTAATGAAAGTTTATTAGTTGCAACTAATAGTTACAATGGTTTAGAGAGCTATTTAAATTTTTTACACATTGCAATTTTTTGTGTTTTGTGTTTGTTTCATTTAAAGTGATTTCTTGTGCCATTATTTTCCATTTTTCTTTAATTGAAGTGATTTTTTGTGCATTCATCATTTTTTCTTATTAAAAAGTGTGTTTTTTATTTTATATTCTGTGTGATCAATGCTTTTTACAATTTTGGTATTTTCCACATTTTTCTGTGTTTTCATTTGCATTCACAATTTAATTAACTTTATGGTTTTTAATAATTAATCGTTGCACATTTAATTGAATTTAACATTTTAGAATTAATTTGCATTTACTTAGAATTCTGTTCAAGTTTTAGTATTGTTTAGCACTTGTGAATTGATTTCCAAATGTTAATTATTGCCTAACGTGAATTAATTTCCAAATTTTAATTATTGCCTAACACTTTTGAATTTTGATTGAATTAATTTTCTTGAATTTTGTGATAGATTAATTTTGATTTAATTTTACTTAATTAATTCAAGAATTAATTCAACTTTGCTTTGTTTTCAAGTAACGGTAAATTTCCCTGATATTGTGAATTTCACTAATAAATTTTGAGTTTAATAATAAATTTTTGCATTTAAAATTTTTATAAGCGTTTTCTTTTTTACCAGTATACGTAAGTAATTATATGATTTTTTTAGATAAAAACATAGAGTGGCAATTGAGCTGTTTTCCTTCAATTAGCTGAAGTGAGTTAGAACCAGGGAAGTACTTAGACTTCTGAAATCAGGGAAATACTTAGACTTTTAAAGTTGTTGATGGAGAGATGCCCTTCAATTAATTTGATTACATATAAGATTACCTCACACCTGTTTTAATGAACTTAGTCTGATTTTCTGCAATACTTGCAAGTTGTTTAAAGGATTACTGTTGCCTTTAGAGTATTCATTCGTATTTTACTTGTGATGAAGGTCCAGGTGTCTGGCTATTGTGAGGTACTCATTTAATGATTGGTAAGTGTTGTAACCAGATATGGGATGTTGGTTTACCATTAATGTTGTTTGAAGTTAGGAGTTCTTTTCAAGAAAGTATGGGTTGTTCACCTAATGAAATGATTTTTGAAGAGAAGTTAGAGGACCGTTGAAAATTCTCGCAGAAACTTGGGGAGAAAATCAAGAGGAAATCCAAGGAGAGTGTGTGAAGAACTTAAGGAAAAGGTTGAAAGAGATTAGAAAATTCTCTTACGAAAATTTGAAAGTGAGTCAAGAGAAAATGAAAAGGAGATATGATGCTAAGACTAAGCTAAGAAGTTTTAGTGTTGGTCAACAAGTGTTAGTGTTCTTACCTGTCAAGAGATTTCTCCTCACTAATAAATTTCAAATGTCCTTACAAGATAAATGAGAAGTTGAGTGATAGAACTTATGTGACTGAAACACCAGAAAGAAGAAGAAGACAAAGGAAGATGCATGTGAACCTCTTGAAACCTTATTTCTCAGAAACTAAAACTGAAACTGTGTCAATAACACAAACAACTTCATCTGCAGAAGACGATGATGGCTACGAATTGGGAGCTGAAAACAAGATGAATAATTCTTCAATTTTGGAAAATTTGGAGGATAAATTGAAACATCTGAGTGCTGAACAAGTTGAAGACCTAAGCGAAGTAATTAGAAGTTTTCCAGAAATTTTTGCAGATGTACCTAGGCGTACTGATCTGACCAAGCATGAGATCAAGATTCAAGAAGATGGAAGACCTTTCAAGCAAAGAGCCTATCGCTTACCGCCGTATCATCAAGATGTTTTGAAGAAAGAAGTTGAGTATTTGCTGCAACATGGATTAGCAGAACCCGGTTCAAGTCACTTCAGTTCTCCATGTGTGTTAGTGAAGAAACCGATGGTTCATTTAGGATGTGTACTGATTATAGGAAACTGAATTTTATCGGTGTGACTGAACTGACAATTATCCTTTTCCTCTTATAGATCAGTTACTTGATAATATTGGGCAAGCCAAGTTTGTTTCCAAGATAGACTTGTTGAAAGGATATTATCAAATTCCCTTAGATGAGAATGCAAAGTTGCTGTCAGATTTTATTACACATTTTGGACTATATCAGTATATTGTTCTGCTGTTTGGTCTGATGAATGCACCTGCAACATTTCAACGAGTGATGGATCAACTACTAGGATCGATAGAAGGAGTAGGTGTATACTTGGATGACATAGTGATTTACTCTACAACGTGGGAAGAACATCTGAAGGTATCCGTAAGGCTACCCCACCTACTACCAGGAAAAATCTACAGAGATTTTTATGCATGGCTGGATTCTATCGTCGTTTCTGCCCAAATTTCTCAGCTGTAGTAGCTCCCTTGACAGACTTAACTAGTCCCAAAGCTAAGTTTGTTTGGACTCCAGAATATCAAGAATCCTTTGAGAAAGTAAAAGCCATTTTAACTTCAAGACCAGTACTTCAAGCTCCAGACTTTAACAAGAAATTTGTGATACAAGTTGATGCTTATGACTGCTTGGCCATATGGGAGCGGTATCTTTACTTCAATAAGATGAAAATAATATCTACCATCCTGTGTGCTTCATGTCTTCAAAACTGAAAAAAACATCAGAAAGTATACATGACAATTGAGAAGGAAACTTTAGCCTTAATCACAGCATTGAACAAATTTGAAGTGTATGTGAACAGACCTAGGAATGAAGAAATTTTAGTGTTGTCTGATCACAATCCACTATCATTTATCCAGCGAATGAAAAATCATAATCAAAGACTGACCAGGTGGTCTTTGTGCTTGCAACAGTATAACTTAAGAGTGCAGCACATTAGTGGCAAAAACAATGTAGTTGCTGATTATTTCTCCTGTTGCGAATTGTTGGATTCAGCACTGCGATAAACAATCACCTAGGGGAGGTATATTATATGTTGCTACTTTATTAACGCATATATCTTCTCCAAGACTGTATGAAATGTTATGTATAGAGTTTTGCAACATTTTTCAGATTCCTTAGCTAGCTTAGAGTTATAGGATGTCTTTAAATGTATGTTCAGATTCTGCATAACATAATTTAAAAGTATATAACGTAGAATGTAAAGAAAGAGAGAGATTAACTTTGTCCATTCGAAGCTAGAGTTGTCTCCCTATTATGTCAACGCCTTGCGATAAGAGACCCCGAAGTGTCTGCTTTGCTTTCCTAACCTGTCAACACTTTTGAATGGAGATCTCTGTTGTACTTTGGATTCCTGTCATCACGTCTGTTAGGAACTTTTGCTTCGATCGAGTAAGTCTTTGTTGAGCATAATACGTACATGACTCGTCTCAGACGTGTACTTCTTTGTTAATAACCACGTGTAGATTTAATTATTTTTCTGTAAAGTTACGTCATATTAGAAGCTTCTAGAAAGATTGCATCATCTTTCGCATGCCTAAAACGCTTTGTGCCAGATCCACTGTCCAGTTTCCATAAGAAAGCTTTCATTACAGATTTTGAATCCCTGGCATTCAGACATCTCTCTCTCTCTCTCTCTCTCTCTCTCTCTCTCTCTCTCTCTCTCTCTCTCTCTCTCTCGCACGTCGCTTTTGATTTCACATTAACGTAACTATCTGAATGGTCACTTGTAACATTTAGATTTCAGATTTGAGATTTCTTAGTTATTCAGTATTATTTAGTGTTTTTTGTGGAATCTGAACGAACAATGTACAAGTGTGTAATGGCACCTTTTATTTTCATTTGAGAGATATTGTGGGGTGAAATTGTGAAACAAGCTGCAGCAGAAAGGAATTGGTACCAAGGTAAAGTGTGTCATATTTTTATTTGTTGCAACTAATATTTACAATGGTTTGAGTGAAACGATTTCAATTTTTACACATTGCAATTTTTTATGTTTTGTGAGTGTTTCATTTGAAGTGATTTTTTGTGTGTGCATTTATTCATTTTTTCTTATTGAAGTTTGTGTTTTTATTTTATATTCTGTGTGATTAGTGCTTGTTACAATTTTGGTATTTTCCACATTTTTCTGTGTTTTCATTTGCATTCACGATTAATTAACTTAATTGTTTTCATTAATTAATCCTTGCACATGTAATTGAATTTGCATTTACTTAGAATTCTTTTCAAGTTTCATTGTTGTTTAACTCTTGTGAATTAATTTCCAAATCTTAATTATTGCCTAACACTTTTGAATTTTGATTGAATTAATTTTCTTGAATTTTGTAGTAAATTAATTTTGATTTAATTTTACTTAATTGATTCAAGAATTAATTAAACTTTGCTTAGTTTTCAAGTAACATTAATTTTCTCTGATATTGTGAATTTCACTTATAAATTTTCTAGTACACCAGTGTATAAATATGATTATATTTATGTTAGGTAGAAATATAGGGTGGTAATTGAGCTGTTTTCTTCAATTTACTTGAAGTGAGTTAGAACCAGAGAGGTACTTAGACTTCTGAAATCAGGGAAATACTTAGACTTTTAAAGTTGTTGATGGAGTGATGCCTTTTAATTAATTTAGTTTCTTACAAGATTACCTCGCACCTGTTTTGATGAACTTAGTCTGATTTTCTACAATACTGGTAAGTTGTTAAAGGATCACTGTTGCCTTTAGAGTATTCAGTCGTTTAGTACCTGTGATGAGGGTTCAGATGTCTGGCTGTTGTGAGGTAACAATTAATGACTGGTAAGTATAGTAACCAGAAACTTGGCACTTTGTCACAATATATATATATATATATATATATATATATATATATATATATATATATATATATATATATATATATATATATAATATATATATATATATATATACACCTACTGCAAATAAAGTAATCAATATGTGTAGGCCCCGTTGGGGAGTAGTGCCGTCAGTCACGCGTTGCACTGTAGGTATTACATAAGTGTTTTTGCAGCGTCCCTTTGGGCCCTAGCTGCAATCTCTTTCATTTTCTTTACTGTACCTCTATTCATATTCTCTTTCTTCCAATAGACTGTTCAGCCAATCTAAAATTTGTTTCATACTACAACTGCGAGATTTTCCTTCTGTTATACTTTTAAAACCTTACTGTAAATTTCCCTTCAAGCGCTGAATGACCTCATAGGTCCCAGCGCTTGGCCTAAATTCCATATACTATTCTAGCCATTCAACATGTGTAGGTGTTTGGTCACTCTATATATAATAGTGATATCTTTATTCATTCATTTTTTTTTCACAGACTCTAAACAGATCGCTCCGCTATGAATCTGAACATCGGCTACTTGAGGAGCCCGCAGGGGATTCTGAAAATAGTTGAGATAGTAAGTATTGAGGGTTCTTGATTACGCCATCCCTAAATCACTTTATTTTCTCGGCATTGCTAATCAGATTGTTTTGTTCAACAAAATACACGCATATGTAAATACATATACATATCTTTTGCTATTATACACGTGTTTATAGGGAACAGTACCTACTCATCGCCATCTTGAAAATTCAAGATGGCGATGAGTAGGTACACGACATTGCCCTAAAGAATGCCACTGTATGTGCGTGTGTGTGTGTGTGTAAAACATGCATATGAGTGTTGTGGTCCTAGTCTTCCAAATGCACAATTCTTATTAGATACTGAAATATAAGTGGTCTTTATTATTTCAGGACAAGTTTACTGATCCGTATCTTTTCTTATTCCTAAGGATAAAGAAAAAGTTCCAAGGTAAAAGTTCAAAATTATTGATCCTCATGCTCAGCAGTTTTGGCATCAGGGCCTGGCTGTCATCAGGTCTCTGGCGATTCTACAACGAAACTACAATTCTTTCTGTATGCTAAGTGTGACGTCGCACGAGATAGGTAAAATTAAAAAAAGATAAAAAGAACCAAAAGAAATGAGTAAAAAATGCGTAGAAGATTTTTTTCGACGTGATCGAGTTTTCTGTACAGCATATAATGAAGGCCACCGAACATAGAGCTATCCTTCAGTAGTCTAGGTATAATGCTGCATTAGCCGCGGCCCATGAAACTTTAACTATGGCTCGGTAGTGACCTGACCTATATTGTTGCCAGACGCACGATCATGGCTAACTTTAACCTTAAATAGAATAAAAAACTACTGAGGCTAGAGGGCGGTAATTAGGTATGTTTGATGATTTGAGGGTGGATGATCAAATTACCAATTTGCAGCCCTCTAGCCCCAGTGGCTTTTAAGATTTGAGGCAGAAAAAAGTATGGACAGAAAAAATTGCTGACAGACAGACAAAGCTGGCACAATAGTTTCCTTTTCAGAAAACTAAAAATTGTGAATATGATGTCAGTGACTTAGATCAAACTGGTTTTCAGTGTCGGGTCAGACTTCATTCCGTGGAAGAGAGCAGTGCTGTGGTGACTAACCAAGTGTTCTCTGTCTTCAGACTCTCACCGAATCCAGTTTTACGAAGTTCAATGTCAGATCGCCCACATCTGTCTCGAATTACCACCATTCTCTACTGATTAACAGTCTTTATTTATATTATTACCTTTGAATCTGAACTCTTAATTGTTTAACCATAATTGCCACTGTGCGACTTTGTAGGCTCCTTGAAGCGTTCCCATTCCTTCGACAGCAACCATGAGTTGTTAAGAAGTGAAAAAGCTTTCTGCAAAGGGGAAAATATATGGAGCATCATAGCGAAAATTTTTGGGTTTTCTGTAAATGAAAAATATTCTGCCGGATTTCTGGAGGCATGGGACGCAAACTCACTCTACTGCATCTGATAAGCAACTGCAGATCTGGTCATGGAGCTGATGGTTTTATACAGTATTATAAGTTGTACAGAAGACTCGATGTTATATTTACCTCAGGACTTAACCTTGAGAGATAAGATCAATTCGAGAAACTGAAAGGTGCTGTCAGACAATAGATACTTCAATTGCATTAGATTTCAATGGATATATATATATATATATATATATATATATATATATATATATATATATATATATATATGTATATATATATATATATAATATATATATATATATATATATATATATATATATATATATATATTTATATATATAAAGGTTTCTTGCCACGAAGGAAAAATGGCCTCAGTAAAGGGTCCGACCAGGACCGAAAGTACTTGGCTATCTCGCTTTTTCATTTTTTCCTTCGTGGCAAAAAACCTTTATTTATACATAGCATCACGTTTTATATACTTCGTGATCAAGTTATTCTACATATATATATATATATATATATATATATATATATATATATATATATATATATATATATATATATATATATATATATATATATATGTGTGTGTGTATATATATTATATATTATTATATATTGATACTTTTAAAATGCATATTTCCCCTCTTTGACTGTATAAAATGTTATGTAGAATTGTGCAACATTTTTCCAGATTCCTAGCTAGCTTGGAGATAGGATGTTTTAAATGTGTGTTCAGATTTCACATAACATAATATAAAAGAATATATATATATATATGTAGAATGTAGAAAGAGAGAGAATAACTTTGTCCGTTCAAAGCTAGAGTTGTTTTTCAAAATCGGTCAACACGTTTGATAAGCGAGCTCGAGCCTTCATTGTGCTTTGGGATTCTGTCATCATGTGTGATAAGGGACTTCTGCTTCGATCGATCGAGTCGAGTACGTGTCTTTTTTTAGCAGAATCGTCTGGTACGCGTATGTGTTTGACAAAGCCACGTGCAGATTACACATTTTGTATGTAAAGTTGCATAAGATTTGGAAGCTTCTAGAAGAATTATTGGCCAAAACGTTTTGTGTCATCCCCAGTTCAGCTTCTGTAAGGGAGAAGAATTTCATTAGATCTTAGATACTCGAGGCATTCACATCTCTCTCCCTCTCTCTCTCTCTCTCTCTCTCCCTCTCTTTCCATCGCATAGCACTTGATTTTAAAGTAACATAACGATTTCATACTTATTGAATGGTCACTCGTAATTTGTAAATTCCAGATTTGATATTTCTTAGAGTTTATTTAGTATTATTTAGTGTTATTGTGGAATCTGAACAAACGTTGTTGTAACGGCACCTGGTTTTGTGAAAGTGTGAAACAAGCTGTAGCAAGAAAGAAAGAAATTGGTATACCAAAAAGGTAAAGTGTGTTATATTTTTATTAGTTGCAACTAATAAGTGATAGGAACAGTGGTTAGGTAACAACTAGTAACTAATAACAGATGGTTACGAAGGTTTGGTAAAAACTGATAGTTACAATGTTTTGAGTGAAAAGATTTACACTTTTACACATTACAAATTTTTGTGTTTTGTGTTTGTTCATTTGAAGTGATTTTTATGTTTTGTGCATTTATTCGTTTTCTTATTGAAGTGTGTCTTTTTTATTTTGTGTTCTGTGTGATTGATACTTTTTAAATTTGGGTATTTTCCACATTTTTCTGTATTTTCATTTGCATTCACAATTTAATTGACTTAGTTATTTTCATTGCTTAATCATTGCACAATTAATTAAATTTAACACTTGTGAATTAATTTGCATTTACTTAGAATTCTTTTCAAGTTTTATTGATGTTTAGCACTTGTGATTTAATTTCAAATTTTCAATTATTGCCTAACACTTTTGAATATCAATTGAATTAATTTTCTTGAATTTTTTGATAAATTAATTTTCATTTAATTTTACTTAATTGATTCAAGAATTAATCAAACTTTATTTTGTTTGCAAGTAACAGTAATTTTCCCTGATATTGTGAATCTCACCTATAAATTTTGAGTTTAATAATAAATTTTTGTATTTAAAATTTTTATAAGTGTTTTCATTTCTAACCATTATATTTGCATTTGATTATATTTATGTTAGGTAGAAACATAGAATGGTAATTGATCTGCTTTCCTTCAATTAACTTGAAGTGACTTGGAACCAGGAAAGTACTTAGACTTCTGAAATCAGGGAAATACTTAGACTTTTAAAGTTGTTGATGGAGTGATGCCTTTGAATAATTTAATTACTTACAAGATTACCTCACACCTGTTTTGATAAACTTAGTCTGATTTTCTGCAATACTGGTAAGCTGTTAAAGGATCACTGTTGCCTTTAGAGTATTCAGTCGTTTAGTACCTGTGATGAGGATTCAGGTGTCTGGCTTTTGTGAGGTAACAATAAATGAATGGTAAGTGTAGTAACCAGATACTTGGCACTTCTTCACAATATATATATATATATATATATATATATATATATATATATATATATATATATATATATATATATATATATATGTATATATGTGTGTGTGTGTGTGTGTGTGCAGTATATAGTTGATAACCTCAAACACCTTTTAATTCCTAGAGTTCCTCATGTTTTTGGGACACGTTTATCACAAGCGATAAGCGTACCCCCCAAAAAAACATGAGGGATTCATTGATGTTAGTAATGAACACACACGCACACACGTAATATGTGTATATGAGTGATTACTTGTGTATTTCTGTATGTATACTTATGAGTAAAAATAGGAGTCTCTTTCCATATGTAAAACTTCTTTTCGTACAAGGCTTAACCTGTATCGATATTTGTAGGAAAGTTATTTATATTTCAGAAATACACGAAACAAACGAATAAACAAAGGAGCAGGTGTTGTGATACATTTTTTCGGGAATCATTTGATCTTAGCCGTGTAATTCGCTTTATGCACAACAAGCTCTCAAATGGTGATATTTCTCTTTTCCCTTACCAATTCATAAGCAGATTAAATCGTCAAACATGACGTTTTATTTTATGCATATGGCAGTGTAGACTGTAGAAGGACAAGGAAATGACTTGAGCATGAATGCGCCAAAGTAGCTCAGAGAACTAAGCAGGAACATGAGCATATTTCTAATTTCTTTTCTTTCTTATGTTCTTAATCAGGTTTTTGTCATCATCGCCTTCAGCATTTTCCGAGCTGGTAAAGTGGGTTTTCTGACTGTTGATGCCGTTCTCTTTACTTGTGGAGTTTTGGTTACGGCTCTGATCATCACGCCCTGCTGTTTGTTTCTTACATCATGGGAGCAACGGATATCCAGAAAACTATTCTGGTGAGTTATCGAGAGTCTGCGCCTTTCCTTCATTTTATATTTTGATTTACAGTTTTTGTACGAGGAAGCCATATTGCAGCTTCGTCTCATATCTCTGGAAGTATAAATACCTCTATATGAAGTACTGTCGGCCAAAAAACTGGTGGCAGAGTTTCATAATTTTTCGTTCACTGGCCTGACGCATGATTCATGCCTTATTTATCAATTTTTCTTTTCAAAGATGGAAGAAATCAAATGTAATGACGTTAAAAACAGTCACTGATATCTTTAGAACATTATGTTATGTTATTGTTTAAAACTATTTTCCATGTGGCAAAATGGACGTGAACGAAACGAAGTGATAAAAAACGTCATATCACAACCATAAATATACATTACCAAATAGATAGGAGAAACCTATCACTAGTAGTATCGCATAAACATAGTCCTTAAATTATCATTTCACTATTAAGTTGAAGGTAGTTGAACTATTCCATTTGTTAAATTTTACAGAAAACATTGGAATCTCACAAAATGCTATCAAATTAAAAAGAAGAAGAAAAGAAAACGATATCCTAACAGTGTGAACCAGGCGACCTCACTATTGCTTTTGATGTTATGTGCACGGGAATCTAATGTCAATGTGTCATTTATCGGTCTAAGGAACATCCCTCGATGAGCGAGAGACAATTATGGCACTGCATTCGGTATAAGTTCCTGTTGGAGAGATACCAAGAAAGCTTAATAAACAGGAGAGAATCATACATAGATGAATCAAATTGTTTAAAGAACGGCAAAATGTAGAACATGGGCCTAGAGGTGGAACACCTCGAAGCCCCACAAGAGAGCAAGTCAATACAGTAGTGTTAACGTTGCTGAGCAACATTCATTTGTGAATTTTGAATTCTAGTGCATCGTCACGACATTGCTGAACCAGGAATCAGGACTAGCTCTACGCTTATGACTGGTGTCTGATGAATACTTTAGATGGAGAGGAAGAGATTTTTAAATCTACACTTGAAATCTTTGATAGGTGTTTAATGAATAAGTCTAATGAATAAGCAAACTTATCTTTGTTGGATGAGAAATTCAGTTAGGCTTACTCTTTTTGTTTATTTTTTTATCGGTGGCCAGTGAATGCCACGGATAGTGAGGGAAACAGTTTCAATGATGCATGCATTTTTTTTTTTTTCAAAACGTAAAGAATACATTTTATTGGGAGATACTTTATCAAGATCGGCCTAATCCCAACATCACTCCTATACGCCACTTCCGCTCTCTTCTACATCTCAGGCGACTCGAGCCGACTTCTCGTTACGAACTCCATCGCGTGAAAGCATCAGTAATGATAACGGTTATTTTAAAATTCCCCGCACCGACAACGGACGCCTTAAAATGCATGTTTATAAATTATTTTCTGTTCAAAGAGACTTTATCTTTCATTCCCCAAAATATGTGCATACACTCGTGTTACACCCTGTAGCCGTCAAAGAGCAACCCTTGATTAAAGCAGTAGGTTTTTCTTGAGAAAAAAAAAAATATAAATAAAAACATGAAGTAGACTTAAACGAGAACGTCACCTTTCATATTTCTTATCCTTTCAGCTACTTATAATATGCTTATGGTGGTAGGTCTAGGTATACATGTGAAACTAATTTGAATTACTTTCTATTTAGAAGAATTGAATAGCTACAGAAAGATCAACCTAAGAAAGTTTTAGTGAAAGTAAGGCATTCTTAATGTATTCGCCAGTTTTGACTCCCACAGCTTTCCAACGTGTCCAAATAAAACAGGATGATATGCAGGGAATTCGATAAAAAATAAGACTGAATTATATTCGTTTGATTTTTTTATGATTGCTTTTTGACTTTGAATAGTTGGGTCTGAGTTAATTATGTTTAGACAGAGAGGAGGCTGTGTGAATCAAGTGTTTGTTATGACAGTTTTGTGACGAGTTGAAATGAAAGACAACATTTTATGTGGCATACAATACATGACTCAAGTGAAAGCTTATATCAGAACTGACAAAGGTTAGTGCAGTGCAGAGAGTGTTGAAGAAGTGTGGCATAGTAGGTAATTTGTTGTTGAGAACAATAAAAAGGTTAATGTTGGAAATGAAGTCTGCGTAAGAGTTTGTATGCGGTAATAACAATGGGGCTGAGATGAGGGTGCGTTAGGGCTCTGTGGCTATTGATTATCTTTATGGATGGAGTGATGTGAGGAGTCAGAGAATGGACAGTCGATGTGCGTGCAAGCATTGTGGAGTAAGAAAATGGGTTGTTAATGAAGTGTGAAATATCCGACATTCGCTGACAAAATAGTAGTACTTGATGATAGTGAAGAGAGACTGCAGAAACTGGTGAGAAACCCATAATGTGTTTGTAAAAAAAGAAAGTTGAACGTAGCATGAACAAGAATAAGGTTATGACTGTAGACTGGAACTGAGAGGAAGGAGTAGTAAATGTTGGTATGGATGGTAAGAGAATGGAAGCAGTAGATTCAAATATGTAATTGGTATAAGAGGTACTGACTGATGGTAGGAAGAAAAAAGAGGAGAGTCACTGGTTCATCAATAAAGGTGGTAGAATGTGTGCAAAAGATTGGGAGGAAACTTAGAGTTCTACGAAAGCCTAGGATGAAATTTATGAAGGCTTGATGAACTGACTTTCCTCTAGAACGGTGAATATCGGATATTGAATGGTTTGAAAGAAAGAAGGTAGAAACCGTAGAAATGAATGGTGCACTTATGTTTGTGGCTAAAGTAGAATAGAAAGGATGAAAATGCGGAGATACACAGGAATTGTGGAAAGCTTTATGTAGATGAGAAGAGGGATTATTGTGTTTTGGGTTTGCCCTGTCATTAGGAAAGAATGGAGGGTGAACAGATGATGAAAAGAGAATGCTATTCATAAGTGCTGGGAGAAGGGAGGACAGAAATTCTATGCAGAAATAGCCGCATAGATGGAGCGTAAGTGTGGCGAAAAAGATGGACTTATAGTGGACTGTATAATTATGCTCAACGTTGTTACTTGGTCAAAAACCGCTAAAAGCCTTACGTAACAACTCCACAAAACTCCCTTTGCGGTTTCTAAATTACGGGGAGATATCTCTCAACCCAATTCATTATTAACGAGGATAACACACCAATATCATTAATGAATAGTACAACAATTAAGTACTTTCACTTCTGAGCAGTCCTTGTAGACATGAACTTAGATCATAAATCGCTATACGAGGAACGACGAGAGGTACGCGCCTCTCTCTCTCTCTCTCTCTCTCTCTCTCTCTCTCTCTCTCTCTCTCTAAATGTTGCGAGTACTCAGGGTTGATTTTCAGACCTTAGAGGACCGCTGTGTTATATCGTTTCTAAAAGTTATTTGCATAACCTTTAAGTATGAACACAATAAAGGTTTATCAGATCAATTTATATTCACTATCCACAAAACTGAAACATAGGAAAAATGAGATAAAATCGAGGGATATTGAAACGCATTTGATAGATGTAAAGTTAAAATTAATTTAGTAACTAAAAGTTAAACATCAAAGAGTAATAACATGAAAGTGGCAAATGAAATTAATCACTCAAATGAAACAAATTACGACAAAATTCAAAGAATCAGGGCAATCGCCCTTTCTAAATCCACACACACACCACTACACAACACTAGATGACAGGTCACCTCAAAAAGTTGAGCCAAGAAGCTGTTCGTTCCGTCCTGCATTCGGGTTTTGTTGGGGAAAAGAGACAAGTCATACAATTACCACGAATGCAGAACTGACTTACAAGGTTTTCATGCACATAAAAAACTTTACAATAATTATCAAGTTCGTTGTCAAAAATAAATTCCAAACATAATAGTGTGCAACTTCAACATATTTATTAAATGTAGTGAATTAATTGGTGGCGTGTGTCAATACAATTTTGGGCAATATCACGCCCATACAGTGTACTACGCACATACGCATACACACCCCTAAAGGGGCACGCAAAGGAGCGATCAGAGGGGGGTACTACTACCCTTCCTTTCCCCTCCCGATCTTTTGACCCAATGACACCTTCAACTCTTACCATACGTGATATGGCAATACATTCACCAAGAGCAATTTCAAATATATAAGGACAAATGAATTATCATAAATAAAACAGTAATTATACTTTTTTTACTAAAACGTCTACTGACGTTTATGTCAAAAGACTTCGTCTTTGTGTAAAACCATCTTTTCGGTGCTAAGCGCACCAAAGATACTACTTACTAGAACATAGCAGAATCAGATAAAATAATGCTGAGTGTCATTCTCGAGTAGATGTGGTTCTTTCACCCTTATTATTATATCATGCAATATAGACGCACATATCTTTACAAAATATATGGGCATTCGAATGCATTTGGTTTTCACATGAATACAAATACAGTAACATAGTTCCTGTCTGTTGGCTACCTGACAGACGGTAATGCGCAGTGAAAATCAATCAATAATTCCTTATGAGACAGACACTAATAACTATAATAAAAGACAAATAGCATGGAAACAAGTGAATACACAAAAAACATTAGAAAATAAAATCGTTGTGAAAGGAATTCCTCACAGTAAGGGCCAGAGGCTGAATGCTAGTACAAGTCAATGTTTGGAGAGAGAGAGAGAGAGAGAGAGATAGAGAGAGAGAGAGAGTGTGTGTGTGTGTGTGTGTGTGTGTGGAGGGGTTAGACATGCTATCGGTTAGTTTTCTGTGTAGGTGTACCAAATGGCTGACATCGTGGAAGTTTACTGCAAAGGTGTCTATCCATACTTCAATAGTTTAACTGTGAGTGAGGCAGTGATGGTTGCCGCTTTGGGAAACAACGTAATGTCAGTAATGCCGGTGGAGCTCAGACAGAGGTCTCTTGTCTGATCTCCATGCGCATAGGAATGAAGTAGCCGGAGACAACCCTTGGCCTCTGACTGGCTGACTGTTGCAACTATATTCTCTTGAAAGTTGGATCGAGACCTCACACTTTCGAAGAGTATTTTCTTGGAATATTTCCTTTGGCTGTCAGGCACTAAGATGGGAAAAAACATATTCGAGAAGTCAAGCGAGGAGGGAATTTAGGAATGCCATAAGGATCTTGTGTTCAGTAGATATTGCTACCATATAGAACTAGTTGCCAGTTACGAAGAATGGTGTATATGCAACAAGGGATGCAGGTAAAAAAAGCCATATGAAAAAAGTCACGATAATCTTTCCTAGTTAGTGACCCCCAAGGGTTTTTACCCGGTATATAGCCACCTTTAGTACAAGCCCTTGGGATTTCCGTATAAACATAAACAAAAGACTGTAAATATCATAAACCTAATGACACCCAAGAAATATTGTGAATTTTTCCCCCGTGTCTTTATTACTGGTCACCTTGAATTTAATGTGACGTTTTTCCTGTGACTTTCTTCCTGTGGATTTTTTTTTTTTTTTTGTGACTTTACTTCCGTCCACCGCAGCGAATTAGTGGTGTTTGTGTTTTGCGTCACAATATTATGCGTGACGAGTTTTTTCTTATTTAACTAAATATGTCCATAAAAAATATAACTTCCATATTGCTAATATCACCTTTCTTGTTTGTTTTTTTCTCCATACCAGGAAATGTCCTTGAACTTCCTGCTATTCTTGTTTCTGCTGACGGCAGGATCTTTGACTATAAACGTGAATACTAAGTACTACTTCAGTGGGGAATATAGCAGATCAGGTTCTATGGCGATGGGAAGTTTCTGCATTTTGGCTTCCGTCGCCTACCTCGGTGATTTTATTCTCTCGGTGATGAATTTCAAGGAACAATAAACCTGACATCATCAAGTCTTCTTTGTACAAAAGAGAAAGGCAAATATCAGGTCTTCCCTTGTATGAGGAGCTCGTAGAACAGATGGACCCCTTCGGAATTGTCAGCATCACCCCTTGATCGTCACCCTCAATAGAAAGCAGGCGAGGGAAAACGCGTAGTATACTCCTTCAGTCAGTCTTAAATATAAAAATCCCACTGAGCCAATTTCTTTAACTTATCGAGGTATGCTGTGGGTTAATAAAGGTCAAAGAACAATGTTTATATAATCTTAGATTTGTGCAGACAATATTTTTGCAATACGTTTTTCAGAAATTAATAATGATGGGGAAAAACGCTGTTTTTAAGATAACCTTTATGGTATTGTGGTATGCATTTCCAATCTATGATAAGTACTAATTTCGTTCTAGAAAAGTGTTAGATAAATGGAAATAAAGAGGTAACTCGAAAGGTAATCATGACTTTTCTTTTACTTCAGACTTTAGAAGTAAGTTTTTCTATTGGTGCTTTCATGTTAGTGAAAAAGTTTCATAAAATTGGTATATTTATTTGTTTATCGTATAAAAATTCCCTAATAAAATGACATGTCTTTTCTAATGTCTAACTTTAGACCAAGATTCTTTTTCCCAATCCCTTACGAATTGCGGTTTGTTTTATCAGTTGTGTTTTTTCGCTTTTTATTTCAATAATCTGGTTCATTTCCAGATAACTTCCACCGTAAATAGGACATTGTTTGAAAAAAGGCAAGTCTATCTTAGTTTAACCAGACCACTGAGCTGATTAACAGCTCTCCTAGGGCTGGCCCGATGGATTAAATTTGTATTTACATGGCTAGGAACAAATTGGTTACTTAGCGACGGGACCTACAGCTTATTGTGGGTTCCGAACCACATTACATCTAGAAATTGATTTCTAATCACCAGAAATACTTTCCTCTGATTCCACGTTGGCAGAGCCGGGAATCGAACTCACGACTATCGAATCGGTATGGGAACACGTTAACCACTCGTCCAACGAGGAGCTAATTGTTTGCAGACTTCACAAAAACAACCCCCTGAAGTGAACAGAGCAAACTGCCCGCCTTTTAGTCAACAACTGAAAATGTGAACAATGGGAATGAGGACATTCACGGGGAAATCCTAAACAAAGGAAGGCTACAGTGAAATCATGGGAAAAATGCAGTAATGATGACCAATGGATATCGTAACGGTGGATGTCGTTGCACTGTTATAGGCCAAAAAGGGCAGACAAAAAGTAAGGTATAATTATAACCAGTGATACCATAAAAACTGTAAACAAGAAAGCAGCAGTAGTTTGTCAGGGGCCAAAATGACGCAAAAGAGTCAAGCGAAACATCAACATCAGATGCACAGAATGGAACTGTAAGGAACGCGTCGACATAGATTAAGTGAAAAATAATTATATGCAGTAATGTCACACACACATACACACACACACACACACACACACACACACACACACACACACACATATATATATATATATATATATATATATATATAATATATATATATATATATATATATATATTGCCGAGCATACTCAAACAGTCAGCACTGGTTTGAATTAACATTAAAACAAGCGGCACCCTCTTACCTTTAGTGGCTGGTTATCTCTCTGCAACGGAATCAAACTACATAATCTGGGCTAATGAATCCTCATAGATACAAAATATACTTTTTATTTCCCCAACTAGCTGAACATGATATGGAACAAAGTGATTAAATGATGTAATATAAAGAACTAAGTCTGACCCATAAAAAGACTAAATTGTCATTCTACTCTCCTGAATTAGACTAAGTAATCACCCCTAAGACTCACAAACTATTAGTTTCAACACTTAAATAGTCAAGTCTTTTAGAGAATCCCATTCTCTTGTATAATGCCATAAACCCATCTGAAAAAAGAGACATATCTATCATATTCCCCAACACATAAATAAATGTTAAATAAATGCATAGAGAAATGGGGAGAAAAAATTCTTTCTC
>NC_061110.1:39445079-39480079 GCF_015104395.2 Macrobrachium nipponense | reverse complement strand
ACTATCAAGATTTGTTAATGCCAGACATTTTTAGTGGGGTACCCCCCACCAGAGCTACCTAATGATGCACAGAAAATGGCCTAGATTAGCTGGAGTGCAAAAGAAATGAAACTAATTTGGAAAATGTCCAGCATAGTCTCAGGTTTTCTTTATTGCAGAGATTTTATCGTGGGGTACCCCGCCAGACACACCCAAAAGACCACACCCTCTAGGAACCTAGATCAACCAAAAAGAGAAAGAATTGATACCAGCTCCATATTGTTAAGCAGATCCACATGCACCATAAATTGGCATTGACAGACATTTTCATTGGTGGGTGTACCTCCGCCAGACACGTGTAAAGTACCTCACCCTAAGGCTGATCTAGATCAACCAAAATGTGAAAGATCTTAAACTTTAAGATGCCCTCCATCTCATCTGGTGTCATAATTTCTGTCGTACCAGACATTTCCATAGGGTACTCCAGACTCTAGACCAATGATCCATGCTAAATATATGAAACCAGCTCCAAAGTGACTTCGACAAACAAAGGTAACAAAAACTGTAGCAAAGATATGCTTTACACAATTTAATATCAGTTCATCAAATTCTCCACACCCCAAAGGAGGCTTAGGCCAGACTACCTACAGAATAAAGACCCTCATTTTTGCTTATTTTACAACAGCTACAGACCTGGGATAACTAATCTGTGATGTCTACTTGTTTGGAACTCAGAATAAAAATAAAAATATTTTCTTAAAAGAAATAATAAATTATAATCATTGGCATAAATAAAACCAGTAAAGCTATCTTTTGCTAACAAATAAATATGAAATCCCTGCAATGTATGATTACATCAAACAACTAGATTCATATCAAAATCAAATTTTGGTACAGTCTCTTGATTCATGCCTAAATGATTAACTAATTAAGAAATAATAAAAGGTCGGTATGGTACCATCTCAGAAGGCCATTTGTGCTGGTAAAGAAGATAAGTCCCAGAGTTGCATATCTAAATAAATATATTTGGCATTTGTGTTCATGCACAGACTACCACAGTCATTCAGTCTTATCCCTATTATTCCCCATCCTCTAAATCCATGTCAGAATCCTCACTCCATGCTCCGTCATCAGATGGGTCAGGATTGATGTAACCATCTGTATCAACATAGACATCAGTTGAATCTACAATGATTGTTTCATCACCGTCACTATAAGCACCACTGCTGTCATCCTTATTGTTTTCTTGGTCTGTGAAGAGAGCATTAGGAAGGGCAGGTCCATCAAACCACACTGGTAGCAAGAGGTTTCCATTTGCTTACCAGCCATAGTCAGCAGGAAACAGACCTTGGTGAGGGCACGCAAGGTCGGCATGGTTCCACAATATTGTGACATAGTGAACCCTTTGGAGTTTTTTACCAAGGGTTCAACGAGAAGATGGCAGAAGTGCACAATCGATCCTCTTCATGTTTGCAAATGTTTTTCCTGAAAAGGAACAACATAACAAGAATAAGAAAACAAGAAAAAATCATTCAGCATTTAAAGAACAATTAAAACTTTTTGAACAGATTTTGTTTTCCAACATACCTGATCGACTTTGCTAGTCAATTACACCAATTTGTTGTAACGAGTCTCGTCCTCTGACCGTGCTTTGGACTGGCTGTACATTTCACACACGTATTCTGATGCAGTTTCAGTGTTTATATGTCACCATCTAGATATTTTCTGGCTGTATCCTTTTCTATGACCTCCAAGGGCTTCAACTTTCCTTGTCTGTAATGTAAGAAATAATCAAAGGGTTAAAAGTGCACCACAGTAATGAACTTTATGTGGTATGATGCCTTAACTAAAACTTGTTACAGTCATAATTGACATAATCATCTGAAGGAAACCCTTTAATTATTTCTTACACAGACACACAGACACACACACACACACACACACACACACGAATTTTCTAATATAAAGAACCATGCCTCTATATGTAAAATTAATGTCAACAAAAAGCATTTCTCCATTATTGGTGGTACGAGCCATTGTGATTACTTAACTACCCTTGAGTCATTATACATCAAACGGCTTGTTCCTTCTTTAAACTCTAACGTTTCCGCCTCTCCTGTTTATCTCGCATAACTGAAGTCGTAGGTTGGTGTCAAATCTTGGTCATTCGTTCTTCTCCTTCTCCTCTGAATGGTTTGGTGAGCACTGGGTCTTTTTTACTGTAACCTTTTTAAATAATGTTAATTTTAAAAGTTTTTAATAATAACCTTTTATTTTCTCTTAATATTTTTTTAATGTCTTTTTGTAAATTTTAATGATTTTTATGTTATATATACAGATTGAAAATGCACATAGAACATGTGCGAAACGTTTCGTTTGAATAAACTATGGCCTTGTTGATGTGTTTTATGGACCCTGCTGTATGCCTCTCTCTCTCTCTCATCTCTCTCCTCTTCTCTCTCTCTCTCTCTCTATATATATATATATATATATATATATATATATATATATATATATGTGTGTGTGTGTGTGTGTGTGTGTGTGTGTGTGTGTGTGTGTGTGTGTGTGTGTTTGTGTGTGTGTAAATGAAACCACAAAAACAAAAAAGAATTAGTTAAAGACAAAGACTACTAGTACCAATCACTTCCGTGTATGTTGTAAAATCTTTGGGGTATAAAGTAAATTTCGAAAAAATATAAAAAATAGTCATAAAAAGGAAACTTTAAAAAACATATATTAAAGCCATTAATAAGCAGATCATATGATAAACCATGTAATAACCGAGGATGCACATGAATACAGTGGCACCTCGAGATACGAAATTAATCCCTTCCGAGGCGGCCTTCGTATCATGAGCTTTTCGTATCTTGGACCGCATTTTACATGTAAAATGGCTAATCTGTTCCAAGCCCTCCAAAAACATCCCAGTAAATTTCATAATAAAGCTAAATTGACCTATAAACAATGAAATACTACAACAATTTGGACCATTCAATACCTAACATAATACGTACTGCTAATATACCTGTAAATAAAGTGTATTAGTGTACATGGTATACAAGAAATACTGTACGTACATACGTACGTATGTAGTAAAATGTGGAATCTTACCTTTCGAGTGAGGCTATCTCCGAAAGTGGCGACAGAGGAGGAGGACAAACGGCGATAAGTAAACGACTTAACATGAAACACCTAAAAAAATGTAAAACATACGCACTAAACTTTATGAAACACATTAACAAAACTGTAACACTTAACTTTACAAAAAATGGCAATTTGTCGAAAATTGCATTTTTCCTAACTATACAAACCTGAGGTCCTTTAACAATAGGAAGGTAAATAGCAGCAGCTGGAACGGTCGTAAGCTTCGAACAAGGGAGTTCGGTAGTTAACTGCTTGTCCGACAGTGCGCGCGGCGCTCGACTGGGAGGTGAAGAATCACTTTTGCTTTAGGCCCAGGAAAAACGCAGAGTGAGGGGTGGCATGAGGTGGGACTATATGTAAAGGACCCCAGGTTTGTATAGTTAGGAAAAATGCAATTTTCAACAAATTGCCATTTGTTCTGATACGTCATAAGAGCCATCGGTCCTTTAACAATAGGAAGACTCACTTCTTGGTGGGAGAAACCTGAATCTTAAGAACAGACTGGTGTTCGCCCAACCTTGGATTCCCTCCCTGGTCATAAGAGCAGAGGGAGGGATCCTAGCCTCTGCCCAATTGATCTGGGTATGTACCGCAGGATCAAAGGTCAGACCTCTGGACCCAAGTAATAAGAGGGAGGCAAGCGTACCTCTTAAAACTAGCAAGCAAGAACTTGTTCCTATTGCAAGAGGCAATATGAAGTCATGGGTTGTCTCTTGTTGGCTTCCACTTCCCCCCCTTTGTTGGGGGAAATGGTGGATTATTGCTCCTATCCCTTTCTAGGATGGGGCTCGGTCAAGTAGCTTACCTGCATCGCCTCCTGATCCAGCGTAGTGACGGCCGCGTCCCTCTGCCCACAGGTAGAGGTAGAGAAAAAGATGGGGAACAGAAGGCCAGTCACATTCTCATTCACCTATCCCTTCATGCAGTCACACAAGGATGCGATGCTGTTCTGTCCGCTTGGGTGCTGGGTAAGCTACACAACGTGTTGAGCAGCCAACACGGGTCCTAAGGAACAAGTGTCCAAGGACCTGTGGGCTGTATCCTGAAGGTAGAAGGAGGTGCAGGTGGTCTGGTTGGACCAGACCCCTACCTTCAGTACCTGCGCCATGGAGAACTTCTTGCGGAACGCAAAGGAAGGACCAATATCTCTGACTTCGTGGGCTCTCAGACGAAGGGTACAGATGTCGTCGCTACCATCAGCTTCGTACGCCCTCCTGATCACCTCATGCAGCCAGAAAGAAAGAGTGTTCCTGTATACTTCTTTCTTGGTCATCCCGGTGCTAACGAAGAGGCGTCGACACTCAGGCCTGAGGTGCCGAGTTCTCTTCAGATAGCGCCATAGCAGCATCTCATCCGCATCGGTGTCAGTGAAGTCCATTAGGGAGGGGATTGTGAAAGACTCGAACCGATCGGCAGGGACCGAAGGATTCTGAGTCTTCCCTATGAAGTTCGGTACGAAATCGAGCGTCACATATCCCCATCCCCTGGATGCTTGACGTCGAAGGAAAAGCTATTCAGTTCCCCTACTCGGAGGGAAAGAAGGGAATAGTCGTGATGACCTATCCCTCTTTCTTGACATAATCTTCGGTGATGTCCAGTACCCATACTGGTCTATCCGTCTGCAGCGAAGTGTCGGGGAAAGAGCAAAAGACCCCACACTTGCGGCCCTCCACACCAGGGCAAACTCTGCGGCTGATGGGGGCCTACGAGGAAAGCTCCATTGCACGAGAATCCATAATTAATGTAATAAAAAGTAATAAAGAAAGTAACGTACTTACAATATACTTTCACTAGACTGACAAACCAAGTTGAAGAAACAACACACAACCAAAACATACGACAACGAAGCGGGCAGAGAGCAATGACGAACACGTCCTCCACCAACGCGGCCGAAAGCAAAAGTGATTCTTCACCTCCCAGTCGCGTGGCTCGCGCACTGTCGGACAAGCAGTTAACTACCGAACTCCCTTGTTCAAAGCTTACAACCGTTCCAGCTGCCGCTAGTTACCTTCTTACTGTTAAAGGACCGATGGTTTGTATTACGTATCGGAACAAACTAAAATTAACAATTATTTTTTTCTTTTTTTGATTTTTACATTTTTCTTTACTTTTTTATACTTTACGTTTATTTATTTATTTATTTATTTTTATTTTTTTATTTTATTTTTTTTTTTTTACAAAACGTCAACTTCTTCACCACTTTCAACTTTCTGTTTTTTAGTATCACTTGGTTCTTCCTTTTTGCTTACTACTCCTACTAAAGGCCTCTTTAAAAAATAACTATCTAAGGAAGATTGCTTCTGCCTACTATTCAAAATGTTCCAGAAACGACTCAGGCAACGTCATCGTACTGTGGAAGCATAAGACCTGTGTAAGCCTTTTCGGGGTGTCTCTTTTCTACGAATGATTGCACCTTATGAAAATCAGCTAGAGCATCCTTAATTTCTGCCATTGTCATAGAGTCCTCGTCCTCCTCCTCGCCGCCGCTAGAGAACTCCTCTTGAACGACGTTATGTTGCATGGCCTCCAACTCCTTCAGTTCATCCGTCGTAAGCTCCCTCTTGGTGCCTCGAGAAGGTCATTGATGTCGTCCTCGTTGACGACCAGCCCCATGGACTTGCCGTGAGTGCAACGATCTCGTCAAGATCTGGTTGAAAAACAGTTTCAGGATCGTCAACTGTTTCTGAATCTGCAGCATCAGCTTCACCCACGTCAAATCTCTCGAAGTCTCGGCGGATACGACATCAGGCCAGAGTTTCCTCCACGAGGAATTCAAGGTTCGCCTCGAAACCTCCTACCAAGCTTGGTCGATGAGTCGGATGCATGTTACGATATCGAAATGCTCCTTCCAAAATTCATGCAAGGTGAGGTTTGTGGTATCGGTGATGTCGAAACATCTCTTGAAAAGATGTTTCATATACAGCTTCTTGAAGTTCGATATCACTTGCTGGTCCATGGGCTGGAGGAGAGGGGTGGTGTTAGGCGGAAGATAAAGAACCTTGATGAAGGAATACTCCACTAGGATATCTTCCTCGAGGCCAGGAGGGTGAGCAGAGGCATTGTCCAACACCAGCAGGCATTTCAGAGGGAGGCGCTTCTCTTCCAAGAATTTCTTCACTGTTGGGCCGAAACACAGATTTACCCACTCGGTGAACAAAGCCTCGTTACCCAGGCTTTTGTATTAGCCCTCCACATCACTGGAAGCTTCTCCTTAAGCATTTTGTGGGCCTTGAAGGCTCGAGGAGTCTCGGAATGATAGACAAGTAGGGGCTTCACCTTGCAATCCCCACTGGCGTTGGAACAAAGTGCGAGCGTAAGCCTGTCTTTCATAGGCTTATGCCCGGGTAGCTTCTTATCTTCCTCCGTGATGTATGTCTTATGAGGCACTTTTTTCCAAAAAAGGCCAGTCTCATCACAGTTGAAGACTTGCTGAGAACTGTAGACTTCCTTGATCATCATCTCGTTGAACGTCTTTTCAAAGGCTTCGGCTGCTTTCGTGTCCGAGCTGGCCACCTCCCCATGCCGCACCACCGAATTGATGCCAGTCCGTTTACAGAATTTCTCGAACCACCCATGCGAAGCCTTGAAGTCTAGGGTTGGGGTTGATGTCCCTTCTCCTCTCTCCTCCGTTGTCTTCGGCCTGGGCAATCAAATCGCCAAAAATAGCGCTGGCCTTGTGGCAGATTGCCGTCCCCATTATCGTATCGCCAGCGATTTCTTTGTCTTTTATCCAGACAAGAAGAAGCCTTTCCATTTAATGGTGCACGTGGGTCCTCTTGCTGGACAAAATAGTGATGCCCTTGGAAGGTGTAGCTGCTTTGATGGCATCCTTCTGCTTAAGGATGGTGCCTATTGTCGACGGATTTCGGCCGTATTCCTTGGCGATCACACTCAATTGCATACCAGCTTCATACTTCTTGATAATCTCCATCTTCGTCTCCAAAGAGAGCATCCTCTTCTTTCCGTGAATTTCAAGTTTCTTAGGACCCATGACTACGTATATACTGTAAGTAATTATGTTAAGTAGTACGTATACATATGTAGTAAAGTTCTCACAAACACGATAAAGTATACTACAACGAAATCACTAACGAATTTACATTAATAAATGAAATCGTTAGAATGAACGAATACCGTGTGCGTACAATACAGATGATGCCGTGCAGTGGGCGAAGAAGCACGCTGCTACGTAGATGCATCATGGGAGGGATGCTGACCAATAGGAGAGAAGGATCTCATGGCGGTGACTAGCATCAGGAACCAATGGGAGAGCGGGAGGATGGTGGCGAGTCTACTCAGTTTTTGGTGCGCGAGTTTCAAAATTGTTATTGGAGGTCCGGGCGAATCTCGGATTTACAGCAACAACCTTTCATTTCTTGAGCAATTTTTGTATGTAGAGCCGTAAAATTTTTCGTATTTGCTTTCGTATCTCGAGTTTTTCGTAAGTTGAGCCTTTTGTAACTCAAGGTACCACTGTACTTGATCACTCAAAATACCATTAGTGAAACAAGCAATCGCTGAAAGATGACACTGACCTACCCTACAATTTTCTGAACAAGGTATCTCTCTATCTAAACTATGGTTTAGATGCTGATTATGCCCAGTTACAGAAGATCCAATAATGTTGTATTTCCTTCAATAACATGATTACCAAACATTAGATCATATGAGTTTTTCTAGTCTATAGAGCAGTGGGTAAATCATTCTTTTGTATAAAGACAGAATTTGTCACTAGTCATGTTCTAAAGTGTAACGATGTTGTTTAACGCAACAACCCAGCTCAGCTCTTGACTGGTTCGACCGAAATCTTTCCGATCACATCGATCCAACACAGGGAATCAAGGTCTATCTATACTCTCTAGACGTTGCAAGGAATGATGTATATGCGACAACTATTTTCGTTTAGAGAATGACGAGCTAGGAGGCTTTGAACGGTTCCTGGATCGTTAACATTTGTCTTCAAAGTTTTCAGCGATTTTTCTATAAAATTGGCAGTTAAGATTATTTTAATCGTGGAAGGCTCCTTTGCTCTAGGGAATAAAAAATGGGTATAGCTTTCTACAAAATTTGTGTATTTTAACGCAAATCCTTCATCATGAATTTGACATAATAAGACTAATATGAAATTCGGGCTGCAAGTCCTGCAAGCTCTTGAGATCATGTTGGAAATAACTGTTTTACGGTGTTAATGGGATCTGAATTATATGGGAACAGACGTTGGTACGTTTCTGTAAACATCAAAAACAGAGCTTAGATCTTTCTATGCACAAAAACATTTAAAAGTGGTACCATTATTTTCTTCTATAGTTGTGAATTTATTAGAAAGCATCAAATTATCTAGATTGTCTAAAACGTTGCAGTGCCTAGCCGCGCACTCAAAAGGATGTCAGGTTTAGCAACAGGATCTGAAGGCTACACTATAAACAGCCTTAAAATTGAATATGAAATTTGACTGCTTTGGTCAGTAGAAGAGATTTGTCATAGATACCAGTTGATGTTTTATTATTGGTTTTATGCCAGCTAGGGTTTTAATTCTTCAAGCAACACGTAAACATCAGTTAATGTTCGAAATCTGAAGAAAAGTGTGGGAACATGGAACCTGGAAAAACGAAGATTGTTTTGCGTTGCTTCTTTAGCCTCTATACCAATTCCTAGTAAGTGGCTTTTAAAAGTGCCAGGACCGAAATCCCATGCCTATCCAGGCAGGTTAGACATAACTTGCACAGCATGAGTAGCCTACTCGATGGATTCACTGATGAAGTGGTAGCAGCAATAACTGTACGGTCATGAATGGGTGTGATCAGTTGTGTTACGTGATGATTCTCTGAACAATATCGCAGTCCAGTCGTTTTAATCTGCTTTAATTTGTCATCGTCAGAATCATCGTTCCAAGACACCTGCCATTTAATCAAGGTGATGGGATTTAGTAGTAGTAACGAATTACTAGCAGGAACAGGTGTACTTAATCTATTGCTCTGTTTTTTTTCCATCTGTCCATCTGCCTGTGGTGTTTGCGCATGGTAACACTGCGTCCCGGCCTTTAAATAATATCCTATTTTGAATATTAACAGTGTAATTTGCATACAGTAAATTATTAAAACACTTTTCAGTTGCAAATGTATGCCCAGATATCCTTTTATTTACCTAAAACTTACATAGCGTAACTATTTAAAGCCAGGGATGCAGTGTTACCATGCGCACACACCACACATGGATGGACAGATGAAAAAAAAAACAGAGTATAGTCATAGTGTGCATTCTTGGCCGCTTCATCAACATCATTTCCATTATTCTTGCGTATTCAGAGTTCTCCTATATTTATGCTGGCGCCTGCTTCATGTAATTTATGAGAGAAAAACCCGATTAGCTGGAATAAGGAATCTTCATAGATTATGTGCAACATTCTGTGAGAGAGAGAGAGAGAGAGAGAGAGAGAGAGAGAGAGAGAGAGAGAGAGAGAGAGAAGCATTCTGAGTAACATTTAAAGCCTCTTAAATTTAGTATGGTGTAAAAAAAAACCTTCAAGTCCCTAATTCTCTATACAATGCTCAAGGGACAAAAACTCATCCTAGAATAATCCCATTCTCTTATCTCCATTTTTCTAAAATCTCCCGTTACTGGAGTGTCACACACTCCTCCAAACGTTTAGAAAGTCTAAAAAACTTACACTTAAAAAAAAAACAGGTTCATCGTTAATATTAATAAGGAATTGAATGAAACCTCAGGGTCGTATGGTCAATCCTGGTCGCAATCAAAAAGTCCAGTGCAATCTTGAGAATCATTGGCAGACAAAAGTCCGTCATACTCTTCATCCTTCCTTACCCCCCAAGAATGATTGATAATCCCGCTCAAATGAGGACAATGGTTTTCGGTACAAAGCAGTCTTGTCCATGCTGTACTCGGCAGTCACAGACACTGATTGATTTTCTATTTTTGTACCATAATAGCTGCGTTGGTCCTTTTAACAGAATCTGCAAGGTCAAAGATCACCGCGAAAGGAATCTGCTTGAATCCGTTTTTTATTGAAGTCACGTCAACAAGGAATTTAAATCTCCATCCTGGATTGTCCCTTGATCCTCTCTCCTTGTCTCTTTTGCTTAAAGAACACGCCGCCCAGATGAACAAACTGTAACCCCGCCCCCTTTCTGTTTTGTATATAAAAAACTGTTAACTTCTATTATATACAGTGTGAACTTGAAAATGTAGAATATACTACGATAGTACTTGTTCCAAGTCCCCAGTCTTCAAAGTTTGGTTTACCACATACCACGATCATAACGATTTTCTTGGCTCATATTCAGCAATTTCTGGCTTAATACTTCATGGTAGTCTTCCACTATTTCAGCGTCTGCCATAAGAAATAGGTCTACGCGGAAGTTCGCTTACATATCTTTTTTTTTCTTTTTTCTTTTAATGAGCATTTAAAATTTCTTGGTACTTCTCTAAGGGAAAGGGTTTTCTTGTATTTCCATTCGAATTAATTGAATATTTTTTCTATCTCCTCATTAAAGAAACTGGCCGATTTCTGAGGATTATTTTCGTTCTGTTTCGCATCAAGCCATTTACACACAGGCACAGCTTTTCTAGTCTGTATTTTCCTCTTGTAATTTCCTTCTGTAGTATAAATTTTGTTCCATTTTTTAAGTCGTATTCATATCTAGTATTATGTATTTATTTTAAATCATGACTTTCCTTTTTTGCTCGACTTATTCTCTGCCAAGATATTGCTGTTGCATCAGTAAAACATGAATAGTCTTTCTTAATGAGGCCTGTTTCATCTGAAAACTTGATGCGAGTCACTCACGACTCTGTCGAGAGTATCCTCTTACAATGATAACTTCTGGAAGGCCCAACGTGATGCTCTAACTGCATTTATCAGTAATTTCGTCTTGAAGAGGAAAATCCTTGGAGGCTGCTCACTCCTATACTTAGCATACTTTGTTAGTATCAGAGGACGACCCCAGACCTGAAGCATTTGACTTAGTACCAAGTAAAAGGTCAATACAGTATAGTACATGTTTCATATTAGCACGCTGACCGTCAAAGGAAAATGTCAAGAAATGTTATGAGAATCTCACTGTATCTAAATATAAACCAGGAAAAGATACTCCGAAGTTTCTCCGTGGCAATCGACTTTTCTGTGCACTGTATAATGCTATATGAAACTCTAAGCCACGGCCCAGTGCTGGCCTGTGTTTTTTGGAACCTACATGGCTAAATTTAACCTTCAATGAAATAAAATTAACGGAGGCCATAAGGCTACAATTTGGAATGCTTGATGATTGGATGGCGGATGATCTACATACCAATTCGTAGGCCTCTAGTCTCAGTAGTTTTCAAGATCTGTTCAACTTCTTTAACTTGATCTTGCTCCAGTAGTCACCCTCTCATTAGCAGAGAGCAAATCTTTTTGTCGATCCCTGCGAGCATCCGGGGATGTTACGCTCGAGAGTAGTCATGAATTCTAATTTTCTTAAGTATATATAGCCAACAGTAATATCCTTGTCCAGAAATCAAACTTTTTTTTATTTTCTTTTTCTCTTACTGTCGCTCCACTGTTGCCCAACTGTTCCTGGTAGTACTACCTATAAAGACTGCCTACACTTTAGTCTAATGAGGGATTCATGCTCTGCTGTTAAGGTCGGCTTTAAGTACGGATGTACTTGTCAGTGTGCGCCCCATCCCTCGGTTGATGCGTCTGAAAACAGCAACATGTCCGGGGGGGGGGGGGGGGGGGGGGGGGGGGGGGGGGGGGGGGGGGGGGGGGGTGGGGGGGGGGGGGGGGGGGGGGGGGGGGGGTGAGTACGAAGAGGCACTCCTCTTACGAGGTTCCCGTCATCCAGCCACCAGGCGAGGTCCTGCCTCACCTCCTCCGTGAGGGACACGGGGAAGAAAGTGACCAACACTCCTTTAGTCTCCATTGAAGAGACCGCAGGTGAAGACGCCCGTGATGGACTAGCTTTTAGAGAAATGACAGGTGACCGATCACAACCTGCCACTGCTGAGCTGGCTGCTCCTGTAGGGACAGGAACCGTCCTGCTGCCTCCCTGAACCTGCTGATCCGCAAATCTGTGGGGAAGACTCGCCCTGCTACCGTGTCGATCAGCATGCCCAGGTACTTCATCCTCTGCTTGGGCTCGAGATCTGACTTCTCGTAACTCACTACGATACCCAGATTGTGGCAGAATTTGAATGAGTCGATCTCTGTCCTGTAGCAACTGTGAGCAGGAGCTCGCCAGGACTAACCAATCGTCGAGATACCTCAGAAGACGTATCCCTACCAAGTGGGTCCATGCCGACACCAGCGTGAACACTCGCGTGAACACCTGTGGGGCGGTTGAGAGACCGAAACAAAGTGCCCTGAATTGGTGCACAGTCCCATCGAGGATGAAGCGGAGGTACTTCCTGAAGGATTGATGGATGGGTATCTGGAAATACGCGTCCTTCAGATCCACAGAAAGCATGAAATCGTTCTCCCTGATGGAATCGAGCACTGATCGTGCTGTTTCCATCGGGAACCGAGTCTGGCGTTCGAATTGGTTCAAGGGAGAGAGATCTATCACCGGGCGCCAGCCCCCCGAGGACTTCTCCACCAGCGACTGTAGAAGCCGGGGACTGATCCCATACGATCAACAGCACGTTTGCTCAGCATGGCTTCTTCTTCCTGCCGAAGCACCACGTCCTTGGCTGAACCAGGAACGTACGTCTGACGATGTACCGGGTTGGAGGTGAAGGGTGGCCGAGACTCGAAGGGTAGTAAATATTCCTCCCGAAGGACGTTCACTATCCAGGTCTCCGCTCCGTAGCACTGCCATGTTGCCCAATGGCTCGCCAGGCACCCCCCCACCACCGTCCCTAGCGTTTCTCTTCTCTCTTCGACTTTTTCTTCCCGGTTCCTCCTCAAGAGAAGGACTAGGAGGAGGGCTGGTTACGGTCACTCCTTACAGTCGAAGTCGAAGGCAGAGTCTTTCCTCTCGGCTTCGACAAAGCGATCGTCTTAGCCGCAGAGGAAGCGCTAGCTAAACTCTTGGGCTTAGCCGCAGTTGTTCGAGGTTGCCCAGACACCTTTGAGACTGCCTGGTGACTAAACGGTCACTTTCATCAGAGAGAGGAGGAACTCCGCACCGGTCCATTGCGAAGACCCAAGGTCACCTTTCGCCCAGCCACCCTGGTCACTCCGGTGAGGACAGCGTCCCTACGCCTCAGAACCAGGTTGGCCCACAGGTTAGCCGTCTGGTGGGCCAAGTAGGAGATAGCCCTACCTCCAAACTGTCACAGTCTCACAAAAGTCGGGTCCCCTTCAGGAGTGATGTTTCCCGAGGAGGCCGCAGCTTTCGACACTGTGAGGGACCACAGGTCAATCCAGGAGACTGCTTGGAATTCTGCCATAGCGGTAGATTCCAAGGCAAGTGCCTTTTGCTGCGAGAACCATAGGTTCTCCAACAGGAGCTGCTACAGAGACACCCCCGGAGTTAGCCTGGCTAGCTCAGGGTTAACCTGTTTGGGCGGCAGAGGTTCCTCTGTTGGCACATAGAAGTGCCTCTGTCGGGGTAGAGGTGGGGGAAGGAGCTTGGATGACCTACCGGACCGAAGCGAACCCTCCTGTCTGGAGACAAGAGCTTCCACTTGGCTCAGCACACTGTCGGCCAAGGCTGATCGCGTCAGACCAACCATCATCCTGGGTTCCTTTTTGGGTCCTCAGAACGACTCCAAACCCGATGTAGGCTCGGAAGGTGGGAGCGGCGTTCCTTCCCCGAGGGTCTTTTGTGGCAATGTGGAGTAAAATAAGACTAAAATGTGTATAATTATAATCAAATAAGCGCTGTGGAGTTTCAGTTGTGATAGCAGTAAGGATAAAAATACCGATTAAAAGGTAAAAATGAATTCAGTTCAAAGCATGACCCCGGGAATAACAAGTTTCATACTTTCACTAATATAGGCAACAAAATGTTGTTTTATTGTGCTGATTACAACTGCAATCTTGAGTAAGATCAATAAAAGTTACATAGAATAAACAAATGCATGGCCTGCATCAACTCACCGACGATCACGGCATGCCACCCTCTGAAAAAGTACTTATAACGCGTCCTGACACCGGAGACGGGCATCAGTCGCGACTTGTTGTTGGTGAGACACGGAACTAAAGAGCTCTACTCTCCTTTCGAAGTAAGTATTTTCTCCAAATTAGAAATTAAGGCCAAATTTAAAGCATTAAACAGAGGGTAGTGAAAAGGGTGTCCAACGCAGTGCAAATCTCACCAAAACGCTTGCGAAATTTTTACTTACACTTAAATATCTTAGAAGATTGACGCCATCTAGATGTTTGTGGAGTCGCTTGTGTCAACAAACTTCCCATTTCCTGTGATAAATCCGCACACCACTCGTACCCATAGATGCTGGGGCACTTTCATCACAACAATCGGAACGCGGTCCCTAAGCACGACGTTTAAGGAAACTACTGTTATGGTAGAAGACGACGACGAAGCGTGCACTAGATAATTATTTAAATAAATAGTAAAACATCAATATTTTACATATTTTAATTTGAAAATATTCGTTATTGAAAAAGTAACTCGATTCTGACTCAAATCTAAGTAATTATTTTTCGGAATTAGAACGTTCTTTTAAGTCCTGTATTATGACGTCAAGACATCTTGACTTTCGTACCTATTGTAGATGAATTGCTATACTCAACATTTTTGCAGAACAGTTTACTAGTTATTCATGCAGATTGTTATTAACTATTCATGTAATTGTTATAATCGTAATGCGCATATATATCTTTATTATTTACTTTTTGGATATATGAAGATGTTTTACTGCCGGATTACCGCCGTAGTGTGACGCAATCGCTTTCGCTCCCTGGGTCTCTGGGTTTCAGAGACAGTGCAAGCACGTTTTTTGGCAATATTTCAGTAACGAACACTCGTATCAGAACGAGATTTTGCTATAGTGCATTACACCCAGTGCCGTAATTCATAAGGGTATTGAGAATCCCTAATCGTAGAGAATAACGACACTTATTGTCCTTGTACCAAGAGACAAAAACTTCATTATCCACCCCTGTCATTCTTCCTTCCTTCGCCTTCTTTTCTCTCTCTCTCTCTCTCTCTCTCTCTCTCTCTCTCTCTCTCTCTCTCTCTCTGTTGCCAATTGGTATGTGTTCACCCTCCAAACTGGGTATAAGACTTACACAAAACATGGAAATTGGTGAAATTAGCCTATGTATTGAAAGTATATATACATAAATATTAAAGTAATTTTATCATTATTGCATTACTATGACAACTAGAATTCATGGAAGCAGTTTATAATAATGCATCGACGTATGTGTGAAGCTCCCCTAATGTGGCAACGATGATTTTGCCATTCTTAGCATGCAAACATTAAAGGCTACATTTATTTCTGGCATGCAGTTATTTAAAAAAAATCAAAATACTAATATAGACTTAAATCAATGAAAAGTGCTTGCAAAAAAAAAAAAAAAAATTATAATCCACTTATCCGTAGTCTGCTCCGCTATGGCTCGGCAGCCAGATGTACGACAAGGTTAGAAACATTGGATTGTATCTACTTTAGAAATATCTGTAATTTTTCGGGGTAATTTGGTTGCAAAAAGGGGAAATAGACATAAATTAAATAAACATTTTGAAATAAAGTAAAGTTGAACTAAATAATGAGTAAAGTAAACAATTAAGGGAATGAAACTTTGCGGCGTCGTTGTCTGCTGCTCGTAACTGTGTTTGTGGAGTGCGCGCTTAGGAACCAGGAACAGCAACGTGGTTCAAGTGCAATTTGGAGTGAATTAAGACCAAAATGTGTATAATAACAATTAAATAAGTACTGAGGAGTTTCAGTTGTGATGGCAGTAAGGATAAAACCACCGATTATAAGGTAAAAATGAATTTAGTTCAAAGAATGACCCCGGGAATAACAAGTTTCATACTTTCACTAATATAGGCAACAAAATGTTGTTTTATTGTGCTGATTACAACTGCAATCTTGAGTAAGATCAATAAACGTTACATATATACGCTAACATTGTTCAAATGAGTGCTGGGAAGGCTGGGAAAGATGGTGTCCATCCGTGACCAGACCCGTCCAGCCTTGAAAACTTATTTTACGAAGAGCGTCACATGCTTATTTTAGTTCGTATGGAGCTTTCATATATCACATTATATAGACGAAACTTCCATCTTTTGAATGGTATGCTTAGAGTTGTAATTGTATTCTTGTTTCACCAATTAAGTATCGAGTAAATACGACCCGTCCAGCGTGATGATGGTGGATCGTCGGTGATTGTTTACCCTAAATACGCTAACATTGCTCAAATGATTGCTGGGAAGGCTGGGAAAGATGGCGAACAGTCCGTGATTAGACCGGCCAGCCACACGAATGTTTCAAAAAAGACAGTCATTGATATGTTCAGTTTTTTTCGTTAAGTTTGCGAGAAATATTTTGACTTGGTGGGCCAGGAATAACAGTGCAAATTGATTGATGAGTCTTGCTTCAGCCACAAACCAAAACACCACAGGGGACGCTCTCCTCAGAATCCAATTTGGATATTTGGGGTAGTTGACCCATCTTCGTCACCAGCTTTGGGTTATATGGAGATAGTCTATTCGCGTAATGCCGAAACGCTATTACCGATAATTAAGAAAGTAGTTTTGCCAGGAACAGCCATTCACAGTGATCAGAGGGGAGCATATTGCAACATTCAAAGGGACCTAGGATTCGCTCATCATACTGTATATCACTCGTTAAATTTCGTTGATAGAGCTACCGGAGTTCATACTCAATCGATCGAGAGTTATTGCAATAAACACAAAATACGAATAAAACGCATGCTCGGATGCAGAAGGGAATTGTTGAACTCTTACTTAAACGAATTTTTGTGGAAAGAAAAAACCACAATGACAAATTTTATATGTTTTGTGAAACAGTAGCAAATCAATATTGTTTTGATTAAATTCTCATTTATATTTTTATGTGTACTCATGAAATATGTATTCATTAAGTATCATTTTTAACTATATTATGATGTATCCATTTTAAAGATATTTATATTTTATTTGGTTCGACAATAAAATTCTAAAACAACACTTGTCATTATCTTTACGTTATCCACAGAATTTTGGGTGCCCATCTTCACTTGGTCAAAATTGGGAGTGCTTATATTTACTTGGTTAAATCCGGGGGTGCCCATCTTCACTTGCGCGAGTTGAGAGTGCATATCTTTACTTGATCCCAAAATTCTTACACAACAAACATTGTTGAAAATTCATTCGACAGTGAGAATGATGAAAACGAAAACAGGGCTAGCAAGGTGAAGACAATAAAGTAAGATATGTGAATGATTGCCAGTAATTTCCTGTCCTAAGATTTTAGTTGTGTAAGTCGTGGAGAGAGAGAGAGAGAATTGTTTTCTTTGTATTCTACTGTACCCTCCTTTGAACACTGATGCCATATACAAAATTAGAACTTAACAATTTTGTCATTGATAAATATATATATATATATATATATATATATATATATATATTATATATATATATATATATATATATATCGAGCTACAATGTCCTTTAATATCTAATTCGCTCTACCTCGGATTAATATATTTTCATATATGCTTAACCGAAGGGGAATTTTTCTCGATAATAGATTTGCCTGGACCAGGGCGCGAACCTATGGATCCTTTCAAACCCCCCAGGAACGTCAGTGAAGCTTTTCCTACTACACCACCGCGATATATGATATATGAATCACGGATGTGATATGACTTATATATATATATACTATATATATATATATATATATATATATATATATATATATATATATATATATATAATATATATATAGAGTATGTATGAGTGCTATGTATGGTAATTACATTTATAGTGCACACATAAACACTGTACACAATATGGGTGTCATTAGCTACGTTTCCACCAAACTTCTTCCCGACTTACAATCTCAATACAGATAATCTGCATCCCACAATTGGGGGTTCTTTAAAATCTGGTCATATAAAATCCTACTTATCCCTCCCCGGGCCGTCCAGAAGAAAGAGGTTCCGGTACAAGGCCATCGCTTGAGGAAAAATAAGTTTTTTTTTTTTCTTTTTTTTTTTATCGCCTACTATGAGATTTCAGGGTCTCTGTAACACGGTTTTTTGACTTTGCTCCTTGTCAAAGCATCGGGTGTAGCTGAAAGTTGACATATGAATATTTTACAACCACACAAAAATTTTGTCAGCATTATCAATAACCTAAACCCGATAGTTTTTAATTTTTATAGAGTAAAAATGATCTAGCGACGCCATGGCCAATGATTACGAGCCAAGAGTCGAAAAACATTCATTACGTAAGCAAGGTAAACAAACACCTTTTGACTAAATGTTGCCCCGCCCATCCACCAGACATAAACTCCATTGGCCATTCATAAAGTCTTTGGGTTTCAACCCAAAGACTTTATGAATGGCGGAACGATACATAGATGTGGGTGGGGTATCAGTGCTAGCGTAGTAATACTACTGTAGCAGTAGTGCCGCAACAGAATATGCAGTAATATACATGAATTAAACGTTTAGGCCACTGCTGGGGATCATTGAGAATCATTTAGCACTTCTTACAACTACTCGAGAATTAGTTTTATAGGCAGAAGTTAGATTTTCTAATCCAACAATGCCCATGGTAGCCTTCAGTGTTATCCTGAATTATAACGAGGCGAAAGTGGGTGGAGCCTCATGAAGTCATCATTCTGACGATAATTTATTGATGAAGGTTTAAAGCCAGTATACGGTACCAGCTATTTTTTTTTCAGTAAATAGGTAGATAGCTAATAAATAAAAATTGCTTGACATTGGATATAGCAGTTATCAAATCAAGCTTGTCTACTATGTTTTTGATAATTACCAACTATTCCCTACATCTTGTCAATCTGATTGTGACTATAAAGTAGACTGTAATTTCTTTGGAAACTTATTTGGGAATTAGACTAATAAAATCGAAGTGTTTTTGTATTTATTAACATATTTTGTTGGTTTGTTCATTATGACAATTATCAGTGGAGAGGTTCCAGAGTTCATACAGGTGTACGGCTTTGCTTGTACTTAAATTTGTATGTCATTGTTGCCAGAGGTTTAGCCTTCGTTACGTATAGCCAATCATCCATCGAGAAAGAGGGAAGAAATGCTGTCATAAGTTACGTAACGAGTGCGTTCGAAACATTTTCTCTGAGTAAGTTGGCCCGTCTTCAAAAAAATGAAAAAATCCACTTTTTTACATTATAGTACCAAATTTATTCACCTACGTAGTGCAGAATACAACAAAATTTATTTATTGTGTTGATATAATATGTATTCTGAATAAGCGTTATATTTATGAAATGCATAGATAAAAAGTTATTGCGAAAAAATCGTGTTACAAAGGCCCTGAATCTCATAGTAGTTTCATTTTTTCATCGGTGAATCTGGGCTAGACATTGGGAGTTCGTATGATTTATTTAGGTGATTAGAAACTAGATTATCTTCACCCTACCTTTTTATCAAAGCAGTTTACTATATGATTTCAATTCTTCAGATTTCTGTTCATTTTACGTCTTCATGGTTAGATACGTAGAACCTAGCATGGAAAGGTGTGGCGGCATGTTTCCGCCACATCTTCACGACATTCGAACTTTGGGCAAGGTTTTATGAATAAAATCTGGGAAAAGTAGCAGCGTCTAAAACGTACTACATGTCCATGGTAATTTTGGTTTGACTATGATACGGATAACTGGCGAATACAGAAATTTGTACGGCAGCACCGTAGTTGATATTGAATGAAATGATCGGTTGATGTGTGTTTTACTGCCTATCCAGTTTTACCTCACCAGCACCCGTGGACGAAATTTGATGCGCTTGGTATTAGGGTCTAGAATTATAACGAGTCCTTTTGAAAGATTCCAGTTCCTTCTATCATTGACGATGGTCAGTTCGGAATTCCCTTGTCGACGGTCAAAAGTCACGGGGACAGTAAAAGTTGTTTACCTGTACAAAAGGGAGATCACTAAATCCGCCATTGCCCATGAAACAAGGAATTGGAATCGGTCAAAAGGACTCTGGATAATCCAAGGCACCACTCTCTAACTAATGCTCGAGTGGTTCCACCCACCAAACTCGATGCAGGTGGAAGGAAAGGAGGGATGAAAACAACAACTGATCATTACCTTGGACATGCTTCTCTGCTCTCTCTCGTCTCTCTTCTCTCTCTCTCTCTCTCTCTTTGATATATATAATAAATATATATTATATATATAATATATATATATTTATATATATTAGATATTATATATATATATATTATAATATTTATATATATATATATATAGAGTTATATATATATTATATATATATAATGTTATTATTATTATATAGTATATATTATATATAACATACATAATATATAATAATCTATCACATTACCGTGATTCATATACATATATCGAACTACAAATGTCCTTTAATATCTAATTCGCTCTACCTCGGAATTAATATATTTTCATATATGCTTAACAACCGGAGGAAGGAACTATTAAGCGATAATAGAATTGGCCATCGACAGGCGTGAACCAGCGACTTCCCAATCCCAGGACTGGCAGTGAAGCCTTAAACCACCCCGACACCGGTGTCGGGGTGGTTTAAGGCTTCACTGCCAGTCCTGGGATTGGGATGTCGCTGGTTCGCGCCTGTCGATGGCCAATTCTATTATCGCTTAATAAATTCCCCCCCTCGGTTAACAAAGCATATATGAAAAAAAAATATATTAATTCCGAGGTAGAGCGAATTAGATATTAAAGGACATTTGTAGTTCGATAATATATATATATATATATATATATATATATATATATATATATATATATATATATATATATATTTAGGCTTCACCCTAAATAATTCCTATTGTTTCTTATTTATATTTTTTAAATCGGTGAATATTATATAATTCCCACAGGATTTTTCACTTCTTTATATTAGTAATATAACTTCTTGAGCTTACCTTTCTGTTAAATAAATTAATATATTAATCTATATCTATATATATATATATATCTTATATATATATATATATAATTAATATTATATACATATATATAATCTCACTTACTTTTTTTCTATGTGCAAAACGGACATGCATCGTGGATGATGTAGAATTCATAACAAACCTAGCTTTAGCTTCAGCCCAAAGACTGGATTATACGGACTACAAAATGCGAGATCTTTTGGAATCAACTTTATTTCATACCATTATTATGGCTTTTCAAAGAAAAATCTGATGATTTGTAAGAGCAATAAGTCGAAGGGCAATTGTTGTATCCTATTATTTATAAACTCTAGAGCGTCAAAAGAAGAAAGGGTTTTATGTACAACGAATAAACCTCCTTACACGGAAAAATGCACGTGGCTGTTCTAAGAGAATGTTATTTTCCAATGGCCCCACGTTGATAATCCTAGAGCCAAAGGGTAAATTATTATTATTATTATTATTTTTTTTTTTTTTTTTTTTGCTCTATCACAGTCCTCCAATTCGACTGGGTGGTATTTATAGTGTGGGGTTCCGGGTTGCATCCTGCCTCCTTAGGAGTCCATCACTTTTCTTACTATGTGTGCCGTTTCTAGGATCACACTCTTCTGCATGAGTCCTGGAGCTACTTCAGCCTCTAGTTTTTCTAGATTCCTTTTCAGGGATCTTGGGATCGTGCCTAGTGCTCCTATGATTATGGGTACGATTTCCACTGGCATATCCCATATCCTTCTTATTTCTATTTTCAGATCTTGATACTTATCCATTTTTTCCCTCTCTTTCTCTTCAACTCTGGTGTCCCATGGTATTGCGACATCAATGAGTGATACTTTCTTCTTGACTTTGTCAATCAACGTCACGTCTGGTCTGTTTGCACGTATCACCCTATCCGTTCTGATACCATAGTCCCAGAGGATCTTTGCCTGATCGTTTTCTATCACTCCTTCAGGTTGGTGCTCGTACCACTTATTTCTGCAAGGTAGCTGATGTTTCTTGCACAGGTTCCAGTGGAGGGCTTTTTTCCACTGAATCATGCCTCTTTTTGTACTGGTTCTGTGCAAGTGCCGGGCATTCGCTTGCTATGTGGTTTATGGTTTCATTTTTCGTATTGCACTTCCTATATATGGGAGAGATGTTATTTCCATCTATCATACTTTGAACATATCTGGTTCTTAGGGCCTGATCTTGTGCCGCTGTTATCATTCCTTCAGTTTCCTTCTTTAGCTCTCCCCTCTGTAGCCATTGCCAATTGTCATCGCTGGCTAGTCCTTTAGTCTGTCTCATGTATTGTCCTTGCATTGGTTTGTTGTGCCAGTCCTCTGTTCTTTCTGTCTTTCTCCTGTCTCTGTATATTTCTGGGTCTTCGTCTACTTTTATTAGTCCTTCTTCCCATGCACTCTTTAGCCACTCCTCTTCACTGGTTTTCAGATATTATTATTATTATTATTATTTGGCTGGAATGAGCAGACATATAAACACTTGACAGTGGTTAAAGGGAACGGCCGTATGTATGTTAATAGAATTATATTAGTTAAAATATATGGAATAAGATACAGAAACTGAAAATAAGCTAATGTAGCCACCCTGCACTCAAAAGATAGCGCGCAGCTAATGTAACCACCCTGCACTCAAAAGATAGCGCGCCCGGGAGAAAAGTTGTCATGTTGTGTTTTTAACTATTTGCTGACAGTTTTGTTAGCGTAAATGTTTGCTGCCCGCACTCTTGGCTGACAGCTGAGGCACCAAAGCTGCTTCCCATAGCAAACGGTTATTGGGTTAAATCCCGGTTTTGAGATCCTGATCCTCTTCCGTACTGCATCATGCATACTTGCATACATACATGCATACATATATGTGTATGGATGTATCGCTATATGATATAATGTTTCGTATAACAGAAATTATTTCGTCGAATATTAAGAGAGTCAAACTTAATATAGACCTCGCCTACACCCACGAGCCACTATGGTACTAGTTCACGTAGACGTTTATGGTTTTATTCCAGTTATCTAATGCTGCAAATTCTATGGTTTATCTCCGGTCTTAGGAGTTTAAACACACACCTGTATGCTGGCATAGCTTCCCTAGACATGATAATCATAGATGACATGATAAACCCAATTAAGCCAGTGCTCTTGCTCCCTCTTAGAGTTCGTCAAACCTCTTACTTCTATCCACAAGCCTCTATCGTTAATGAGCAAACTTCTGCTGTGACGATACAGCCTCCTATTCACCTTTCCAGTGGTTTTGTGACTTATTTCTAATACGCAGACAACACACATGAACACAATCACCTCCATACAGGCACACGATACATACATACACACACATATGTATGTATATATATATATATATATATATATATATATATATATATATATATATATATATATATATATATATATACACATATATACAACTATATATATATATATATATATATATATATATATATATACATACTATATGTATATATATAATATCATATAATATCCGAAGATTAAAATATAATCTCGGTATTTATTTAAAGGTAGCGATGGATTGTGCGCTTAAGACAACTGGTAACTCTCTCTCTCTCTCTCTCTCTCTCTCTCTCTCTCTCTCCACGACACACCTCCCCCATCCATTACCTAAGGCACTCAAAGTATCAGACACGTGAGCTTATAAAAATAACGTTTATTTAAGAACAAAGCATTAGCTAAATAAACCCAGGTTCTTAACAGAATGATTAAATGAAATGTTAAACTCAAAGTCCAAATAACTCAGATAACTTTCGGTAATTAATCAAATAGCTAACATTAGGTTAACCATAACATTAGGCATAATCAATATAGTCAGTACAACAATTAAGTCACTATATTCAATACCCCTTTCTCCACATCAATTCCCCTTTCTCCAGAATCGCCTTGACCCCTCTTCCTTCAAGTGTTCCTTAGCTCGGTGACACGGGAAGACGGGGAGAGAAACATCGAATAACCAGAAAGAGAGGGAAGTTATATGATGAGTCTACATTCCAAGAAACGTCACAGCACCTCACATTACAACAGTATCTGAAATACATTATCTTAGCAAATCCATCTTTTATGTAACAGATGCCTGGCCACCTAGAATTGCTAGCACCAGCCTAGCCATAGCTCACATAAAACAGCTCATATATAAAAAAAACACATTGGTCGGCTCATTTAACACAGTATAAAAAATAACTGCACGTCTCTGGCAGCACAAAGTCTATGACATTATCTCAACAGCCTGTCTCATCTTGAACTTTCTCACACTCCCGTGTATGTGATTGGTCTGGAGCTACACAGACACCAGAAACACGCTGTAGAAAGGCGAAACGTCTCCCCGTGGAAGACAAATGGCGATTTCTGTAGTCCAAGAGCGCTGTAAAACACCGCAAACTCTTAGAAACTCTGGCATGTGGACAAACGTCAGCAGCATACATCTCCGCAGTAGTTGAAGAACGTCTTGATGAAGGCGTAGGGGAACGATGTTTATGGTACTTCAGTATGTCAGTCAAGTCATCGGCCAATCAAAGAAGAATTAACCCTAGACACAAATCTGTCAAATAATGACCTCAAAAAAATTCAAAGAAATACTAACAGAACGTTTTTCCAATTAATCACCACTAATATGACCACAGAACTAATTTCTAACCACAACTCGTGAAGGAACTTCACAAGATTGCCAAATCACAAATCACTATCATAACCCGGTAAAGAAAATACTAAATTGTCCAACTTGATTCTCCAATAATATATGAAAAAGAAAAAAAAGGCTAGCCAACCTCACACATTAGCACACACCAACTCTACGGACTTCTATCATCACATTTCAAACTCACATTACTCCCCAAGTATATATATATATATATATATATATATATATATATATATATATATATATATATATATATATATATATATATATATATATATATATATATATAAAAACAATGAGCCCGAAAAAAACGTAACAAATCCAGCCCCAAATTATCACTAAAAATTTTTATCTCAAGCTCTGATATTTCAGTAACCCACAAAATCAGTAAGGACCCTTTACTGTCTAACAGCAAAACCCTTTACTATTTATATAATTAATCTCCATGAAATGTAATGCTAAACACCCATATTATCTAACTCACATACCCCGACAAATCATATCCCCTGTCCAAAATAGAAATGCTATGTAAGCTTAACCCCAATTACGACAAATCTCGTAGAAAAAAAAAAAATAATAACAGTTATAAGTGAACTTTCCCATTACAAAGCAAATAATATACATAATATACATAATGCAACTTTCGCCTCATAAATGCAATATGTATCATTACGGAATTTGCTATCACAACAATTTCATTGATCAGAAACGACCGGAAACAACCCCCTCACAAAGTATATCTCTGTAGAATACCATAGTCAACAGAGAATAGTGCAAATCTCTGAGTAATCAATACCGAAGGAAAAAAGTTAGCAACCGGACTCATCACGGCATTATCAGCAAAAATCCACCTGTGAACACGTCATGTGCTGGAACTGCACTATAGATTTGTCTAGTCAGACTTGCAACATCAGAAACCCATTATTCTCCAAAAAATTGTATACTGACACCATCAGTCTCCAAAAAGCCCTTAAAATTCTATAAGAACACCATATATAGCACATTTCACAAAATTATCTCCAATTCTCCAGTAAAATAACCTCAAAAAGCCTCTCTAAGGAGCTCAATGTTATAGTCAAAAACTATAAATTCTCTGTTTAGCATAACTGCTGAGAAGGGCAAAAATTTGGCAAGTAAAATTGCCCAGGAATTCTAGAAAAAATCATCAGTGTACCATAACTCATTACAGCAAAACTCCAAATCCAAAGTGTGTAAGCAAAGACTTCCTCCATATTCACTACGGCACAGGCCACCAGAAACTTAATGAAGTTTCCTATCTCTGGCAAAGTTGCAACAAACACAATTATGCAAGAGGCCAACAATTTCCTGAACACAAATATCCAGAAAAAAAAAATGTAGTGCCATTATGTACACATTCAAAAATGCAAAAAAAAAATTCCTTTAAATCTCTCTGCAGCATCAAACGGCTGAAATTAAAACACATTCCCGAACAATGATTCCAAGTCATGAACTGAGATATTAAAAATCTACACAAACTGCTCGGAGAGAAAAATAAATTCAAATTCGCCCATGATAAAAAAAAAACTTATGTCAGGGATGGCTAATGTCTAAAAAGTCAATGGCACTGTTAACTATTCCTGTGACACCTGTAACATCTGCAACTCATGTAGACTTCAAGCAATTATCTGCTGAACTCATAAAAAAAGGAAAATTAAACTTGTGGTTAGTACCTCCCATATTCACAAACATCACCACCCTTAATATCATTACAAGCACCCATGTTAATATCAATATCACCAGTATTAAGTATCAGAATCACCAATGCCAGTATCGCCAATATAAGTACTCGCCAGTATCACTAGTTTCCCAAGCATCACCAAATATCACCAAATTCACCAATCTCACCACCCATAAATCATTGGCACATTCACCAAAATTATTATCACCATGACTCCAGTAGAATTCCCATAAATATCTCCCGTAATAATTCTCTGTAATAATACCCCAATCTCCAATTCTACGTAAATATCTTCATGTAAATATCTCCACAAAATATCTCCAGTATCACCAGTATAGACTTAATATTGCCATTCCCCACTATCATCACCATTCATCACCAGGCACAACCCCATTAGCATCACCATTTTAAAATAGGCTCCATATCCCAAACACATCCACAGTTATAATCACGTCCTCTACCATTGCGTAAAGGCATTCTCCAAAGCGTAAGGAAAACTTGCACCATATATATATTCATTTCCATTTTCTCTTTACGCAAAAGAAAAAAAAAACTCGTTCTAAAAGAAACCCTATGGGCATGTCACATCATCTCTCGTGGCTATCAGCTGATATGGCATTGAACTATGTCGTCAAGGACTCAAGAGCATAGCAATGAACTTTTCTATCAAGGCCAAACTGACCCCCATTACCCCGACACAAAAAAAAAAGGAAGTTTATCCTCCCTTCAAGCATACCCCCCTGAACCACACTAGTCTCCCTTTGGCACTACCCCTTGGTCGCTCAGCAAAAAATACGCTGAGTATGTATGCATGCATGAAAAACCTTCATATGCATACATGTGTTAAAAAAAACAAATGAGTCGCCTTTTAAACATGTGCCAAGAAAAAACTCATCATCACATTTTGCTCTTATGGAAAAAAATGGTAACCTGAACTGATTCTTTAACTCCAAAAAATAATATAACACTGACGTCGTCAATGAGAGAACACCCAATCGCCGACTCGTGCGAGCGTATGTATAAACACATGAATACACACATCCTTGCGTGCGTAAGAATGACCCAATATTCGAGCAAGAAAGCACTCAGTATTCACACACACCCACAAATCGCAACTGAGCGACACAATGTTTGTAGTGTCTCGCGACGGATGAACATACTGACACTAATTGAATTTCTACCTCCCAGTACCACAACCAATGGCTGAATAATTCTTATCCCCTGTCACCTATTGATTGAAAACATAACACATTTCTCAACTACACTCTCTAAAAACAGCCTTTTTAAGCTGCTATTGATCTCACAAAAGGCATAATGCGGTTCAAAAACCGCTGCCACCACTAATATCCGAAGATTAAAATCTAATCTCGGTATCTATTAAAAGGTAGCAATGGATCGTGTGCTTAAGACTACTGGTAATACTCTCTCTCTCTCTCTCTCTCTCTCTCTCTCTCTCCACGACACACCTCCCCCCTCCATTACCTAAGGCACTCAAAGTATCAGACACGTGAGCTTATAAAAATAACGTTTATTTAAGAACAAAGCATCAGCTAAATAAACCCAGGTTCTTAACAGAATTATTAAATGAAATGTTAAACTCAAAGTCCAAATAACCCAGATAACCCTCCGTAATTAATCAAATAACTAACATTAGTTTAACCATAACATTAGGCATAGTCAATATAATCAGTACACCAATTAAGTCACCATATTCAATTCCCCTTTCTCCAGAATCACCTTGACCCCTCTTCCTTCAAGAGTTCCTTAGCTCGGTGACACGTGGAGAGAAACATCGAACAACCTGAAAGAGAGGGAAGTTAAATGATGAGTCCACATTCCAAGAAATGTCACAGTATCTCACATTACAACAATATCTGAAATACATTATCATAGCAAATCCATTTTATATGTAACACACACAGATATATATATATATATATATATATATATATATATATATATATATATATATATATATATATATATATATATATATATATATATATATATATTCATTGACCACCTGTGAAAGAGCAGTACAGAGGCAACTAAAATTAGTTATAATCGTGGCTTGTTCCAAGTTAATTTTACATTGGTTTCTTCAGCTATAAATGATTAGCATTGTCTGCTGGGGGCGAAATTACTAGGAGCGTTCCCTGTTTGGCCAGTAACCTCATCCCGGAAAATAGATTTTAGCATCGAAGGACATCATTTTAATAACGTAATAAAATCAAAGGACACTGACATGAATTCTACTATAAGTCTTTCATTGGTGTTTTCCAATTTCGTTAAATTCATTTGATCGTTCTTATGGAATGCAAGTTCCGAGGTTTTTGGCATACCTTCTGCGTTTCCCCTAGCAGTAATTCCCAGGCCCACCAAACAATAAAGTTTCTATATAACGCGAAACTGTAACGTTCAAGCATTGGCAAACTTTATGAGTCATTATTTTATCACTTCGTAAATACAGACTTGATCCCTTTTCACTTCCAGCGCCTGTGAATAGGGCGAACTGCCCAAAATAATTCAGCATAAATGTTGTAGCTGTATTGCATAGTTCGGTAATTTATAGCAACAACTTCAAGGCATTTTGTTTTTTCAACTCAGAAAATTTATGCGAATGTATGAAGGAAATTGTGACTAGTTTAGCTTACTTATTTATACATACAATTGCTTACCTCTCTCGTTTTGTATTCCTTGGTAAAAACTGAGCATCCATTAGTGTTTTATTGTACAATAAAACAAAAGGAAAATAATCACAGACGAAAACATTTTTACACGAAATTATTTCATCTTTCCAAAGTATAGCAAGCGAAAAAGACATTTGATCACCAACCTGATTGCCACAGCAATAGCATCACACTTTATCCAAACTATGATCCTCTCCTACTCTTACTTACGCATAAAAAAAAACATCAAACAGTGTTCGTATTGTCTTTGACTTCCCCACTCTTGTCTTTCCTCATTTAACTTGAGTCTCAATTTTAAAAAGTCAATATGAAATGTGTACTTAAACGATAATCGCGGAAGACTCGATTCTTCAAAGAAAGAATGTAAATTTTCCATTCTGTTTTCATTAATGTTTTTCTCCTGCCCAAAATCAAAGATTCTTTTAATATCTCATATTCTAATTCTTTCATTACAGACCTCTGCTCACACTACCACTGAAATTAGTCATGACTACAAGACATGACAATTTCTGTTCTTACAGCAATCATTTTGACAATAGTCACTTAGTGTGACTATTGTCAAAAGTGTATTATCATTGTTAAAAAAATCCTACCAGTACAAAGTAAATTTCAGTTTCTGAAGCATCTTTAACCGACAAAAAAACGGTCGATATTCCATTAACGCCAATGATCATATTCCGAGGTTGCCATGATGATATATTTATCACCGGATTATAAATGTAAGCATTCATCCAAGTGCTGTTATTAATTTCTTTTATCATTATAAGAATTTAATGAATACTAATACCATTGCTGGTCACTTTCACTACGGATGAACCGTAAGGATAATTTTCCTTTAAGTTAATCAGCATTTGTTTTGGCACCTGGAAATGGTTTCAATTGATGTACTAACCTAATACATATGATTCCTTGATTCCTCAAATACGATTAATTATGAATGCGCAAATATAAGATTGAGGACTCATTGGTTAAAGCTTACATGTCTGGTGTCTTCCCACATTTAGTGAAGGTTAAAAGTATGCCTTACATGGACATCATTCTTCTTCTGGAAGGCGAAACTCCATGCAAATCATGAAGGAAACTTTCTGTTAAAGGACTGTCCGTTATACACACCAAATTAGCGAATGGTAACTGACACTTAAGGAAGATTGTAAAAAAGTTTTTGCCCAAGGGTCATTTGCTCGATTTGCAGCAACAGGCCAGTCATCATCATCTGAGAGCTTGAGTTTTGTCATAGCACCTCACAACAGAGCCCTGGATGGATTATTAAGGAAACGTGTACTTCCATCATACCTGTATTTGAAAGATCATATGAAAATAGTATATTAAAATAACTATAATAATAATAATAAAATGAAAGATATACTTTTCACTTTATCCATGAGCCCTAAACAGTAAAGAATGCAAACAGAATGATGATTTATATAATGAAAAATATGTTCATTATTAATGCATACATATAAAGAAAAACAACATAGTATCAGTCAACTTACGTACTCTACAAAATACTAGGTTGTATTGTTATATCTGTTGCATTTGGCACACCACTGTGAAACCCCGAGGAGATCTGTTATTGTTTGTTTGTCAGAATGCTATTTTCCACAGAAATATTAGGGCATTGCACAGTACCTACCATGTGTCTGTTGGCATTTGGCTCTGTTCATTTTAGTTTCCTCAATCAATCTAGCGCAGTCTCTTTTCGTTTACTCGGGGAGTAAGCATAAAAACTACTTTTTTGTTGTTGTTGTTGTTGTTGGGTGGGTAGGAAAGGTCTATGGAAGAACTTAAAAAGGTCTGAAAAAGGTGTTTCGCTTTTAGTTAAAGATACAGGAATTTTTGGGTAATATATTTATGATTTGTTTATTAGAATGAAAATAAAGAAAATGAATAGTGTACGTTTTACAGTACAGAAAAGTTAATTCCAATAAAATATAGCATATTTTAATTTTCGTTGGTGAAACAAGCCTCTATTTGACCGTAGATTCTACCACTTTTAAATTTATGTTAAAAGTTAGGAATACAACTTATGTGTGAAGGGAAAAAATCTTGCACTCATCCCGAGTAAGCTGGAAGTCGGATCAAGCATTGTTAGTCCTGTTCTTATTTGTGCTACTTTTTAAGGTTCACAACGATGACACTAAAGTACGTAGCCAAAAACCCACTCCCAAATTTTTTTATGATTAACACCGGTGGTATGATTGTTAGTGTCGTGGCATGCCGTTCAGATGTCAGGGCTTCGTGACGCCGCTCACCCCCAAGGGGCATGAAAAATTTCTGGCTCCATATCAGTATGGGGCCTGCCGGTGGGAGGTTAAAACCAAAATTCTTGGGAAGGTTGAATTTCAAGGCAATGGCCCCAGTGTGCTTGTTGCATGAAAATAGCTTTCATCAACTGTAATAGTAATAAAAATAGTAATCATTACTTACCTGTCTCGGCAGAGGATGGCTTCAGAATTGAGGAAAAGCTGTTTAATAATCTGCGTATTCCCTTTAACAGGGAAATGCAACGGTAATGTTTGCCCAGTGTAAACAATGGATGCTTTAGCTTTAAGTTGTGAATAACTTACATTCTGGGTATTTCAATAGATACAGTTTGTAAGTATAACGTGTAACGTGTTGCTTTATTTATATGACTTGGTTTTACTTCTTACTTCATATGTTTCTGTTAGGTTTCATTCGGAGTGTTTATTCCCCTTGTAGCTTCCTGAGGACAGATTTAAAAGCTATTTAATAGACCTCTGTGAAATCATCTAGCCCGAGAAAGAAAATTGTTGCTTATTTTTTTTTAGCAACTGTGCAGCGCACCAACAATAAGTTATTCTTAGGTTATAGGGGGTAAATTATTAAGGAAAATCCTGCATAATGTTCTATAAGCAGTATCTAACCAATTAAAATTTATAATTATTTTGTCATACTTAGCAAAGCATTAAATTTTCGAAAGTAGCCACATAGGTAATATTATATATAGCTTTTATGAAACATTGACTCCATCAGTAACCAGTTAGTAACTGCTTATCTCTCTCTCTCTCTCTCTCTCTCTCTCTCTCTCTCTCTCTCTTCCTGGCCAAATGTATTCGCAGTAAGTACACATAGTAAGCAAAAATGCGAGAAACGGAGGTCTATACAATAGGGCCATATCAAGAAAATATGGAGGAAAGACGAAATCAAATAATTTTTGTAGTTATAAATTTTACTTTTTTATTTGACGGTGAAACATTGAGTTTAAATTGGATGAATTCCTCTAAATCCCTTTGAAATTTTTCGGTATCTTTTCTGAATTCCGTTTTGTGGTAAGTGTCTCCGTTAAACTGAGTAACGGCCACTGAAAAACAAAGTGCTGTGCATTGCTCCAGTGAAGGTTTTCCTTGGACGGTATATCAAAACGAAAATATTAACAGTTATAAAAGAAAACGATAAAAATATATCTTAAAATTCAATTTATCTTAAACAACGTCGTCAAAACCCAACAATTAATAATACAGGGAATATCGTTATTTTATATTATGATTACATATGGTAAACATAACTGAAAACAGCGCATTTAATTTTAACATTAGTCCTTTTGAGTTTAAATTCGTCACTAAGGCAAAAAAGTCTACGTAAAATAGAATTAATTGGACTTTGCTGGAAGTGGTTTAAACATTCTATATCGTATTACACCAAAGCCGTTTTTAGTGAATAATTTATAAAAGACAATTCTCAGTTTTAAAACCAAGCTTTGGCCACATCTACGTAGAACAAGTTACAGCTACTCGACCTCAAAGCTCAAATGATAACCACAGTTACGAGTATGACAGAAAGGTTGAATAATGAAATACATCTTTGCGACATGATTCCATGCAGCCTAATTGTTCACTTTTGCCTATATATTTTGATCCTGCATACTTGGGTTTGTTCGTGGAGATTTTATTTTGATAGCTCATTCTAGGCGGCTGTTTTATTTACTTGGCAGTTCACAGTTTTCTAAATTTTTGGGCTGTTAGAATATTTATTTTATATTGAGCCCAGTGCTGTTATGTATCACGATTTTGTTTTACAGGTTTTGCCTATTCACCTATTTCCTTTCGTATATTATAAAACAAAAAAATCTGACAAACAGTAATTCACCAGCCTATGACATTTGAACTTTTACCCAGTTTCATTAACAAAAATAATGAGCCGTAATAGATCACGTTCGAGTAAATTTTGAATATTCTTTTCGGTCTTATGAGTATACTAGAAGACTACATTTTTTAAATTTAAAGATAAGGTTTCGCTTATTAATTTTGATCAAAGTATTTTCCAATGTCTACCATGAAGTCCAGGTGATCGTCATTCCGTCAGGATCCAACCCAGCCCTGGGAGCAGCGGTTGACATTATACTTTTTCCTCGCTCGACTGTCAGCTATTCGAAAGTTACAAGTGGGAGGCATTCTATCCAATCTCGCTCACTTTCATGTTGTATGAACAATCAAAATCAATATCAGAGGCTTGCAGTAGTATTGCAACATCAATCCGGAAAGTGTAAGTAGGAAAGAGGCATCGGGTAAGAGTTAAAAGAGAGCTCAAGTGTTTTAGTTTGCAAGAGCTGTACGATAGGGCCAAGTGACCAGTCGTCGATTTTAAGTGCTAGGAGTCTGGGAGGAATTAATGAGTTGTGTAGTTCTTCTTCTTCTTCCGAGAGAGAGAGAGAGAGAGAGAGAGAGAGAGAGAGAGAGAGAGAGAGAGAGAGAGAGCTTTATTAATATAAAGCAATGAAAATTTTCACTTAGATGGGTTAAGTAGTCTTCCGAAGTGTATAGTGCGAAGATATATTCTTAAATAATTCAAGAGGCTTCGATAGGAAAAAGGTATTTTTAAGCTATGATGAATCTGTTTTAGAGAGAGGCTAGTTTAACGATTATTCTAAGAGAAAATAAACATCAGAGTTATTTTCCTTGTGATAATTTTCAGTCAAATCCAAACTTAAACTGCAAAGAACAGAAAAAAGTAACCTATCAAATATTCCCCAGCAGTTTACATAATTTCATGTTAATCTTTTTATCACGTAATTACAAGATTTAGAACCAGAAATCCCTCTCTCTATAGGTCATCGTGTCTTCCATTGCCTGTCCAACTATTTAGGCTATTTTCTATTTAAATTCTTGTTAGTAGTTACAGAATTATAAAAATTTATAGAAGAAAAACATATGAAAAATAGATTATAAGAATAATTTAACATCCTTTAAGATAAATTCAGTGGAAAAATAAATGGCTCAGGATATTTACATGAATATTAGATATATATCCTGGCTCTCAAATTTTCTTAAAAACGAAAGGCCAGCACGGGAAAAATAGCAAAATATATCCTGTTTAGAATTCGAAAGATCGTATAATATTCTACTGCAAACATTCTTCAAACGTTTCCAGTGAAATGAAAAAACTGATGTTATTTTCATGTAAATAACCGTCAAAACTTGATACCAGATAACGGCTTATTTTATATCCAATTTGGTCGAGCTCCATTCTATGTGATGCATGATCAGTGACGCTGGAAGGGCCTCAGTTGTCCTTTTCCAAGAAATTTATCCAACTTTACACTCGCCAAAAGGAAGTCATGAGGTCTTTGTATATTTTATTTTTTCCATTACACATCCATCGACCTTTGATTTCAAATTCCTTCTCCTTTTATTATGACTGTAAGACTACCCAAATGGATTTATTCATTCTCTCTCTCTCTCTCTCTCTCTCTCTCTCTCTCTCTCTCTCTCTCTCTCCTTTTTCTCTTTCTATTTCATC
>NC_061110.1:39404495-39444579 GCF_015104395.2 Macrobrachium nipponense | reverse complement strand
TCTGAATATTAAAAGGCATAAGGTCTTGCCTTAATCCACTGATCAACTAAAATACCTTACTTGTCCATTGGATAACCAAACCCTCTATCAGTGTTGACAAACCACAGCAAGTCCACTAACAAACCAAATCTTACTTCAGTCATTTGAAAAACCAAATCCTCCCTCTTAAATTCAATCAAATTACGTCCCTACCTCATTCATGGGAAAAAAATCCTACTTCATTTTCACTCAATCAAATCCTGGCTCAGTTCCTGACAGGTCACATCCTATCCCAATCTATTTACAGGAAAAACGTATGTCAGTCTATTTGCCTTACTAAATCTAATGAAAACCTAATTCCTACTGCGATCCGTTGACAAGTCAAATCATTGGTCAATCCATCAACAAACCGAATAACAACCCATTCCTTTGACCACCCAGATTCCAGCTTAGTTCATTGACAATTGAATTCCAACATGCCAACAACAACCTAACTAATTCAATCCATTGCAAACCAAATTGATAAACCAAAACCAACCTCATTCTTCCGATCAACAAACCAATCGTAGCTCATTCCATCAAAATTACAAATATTACCTCATTACGTTGCCAACCAAATTATGGTATATTATACTGCATTGACAAGCCAAATTCATCAATATATTTTCACTATTTACAAGCCATTTCTTATCACTAACCACTGAGAAGACAAATATTGCTTAATTCTGCACTTTCTAATTCTACCTTAATCTGTCATGTTAACCCTGCTTTAATCCTTCGTAAATCATATTCTGCCTAAAATTTACTAACAATAAATTTATCAGCTGAATAAGTAGTTTACATAAAACAACTGAATTGCCCAGTTTATTTTCATCAACCATCTGACTCATTGCTAAAGCTTTATTCAATTGACTAAAGTGTTCTAGAGAACCTTAGGAATTGTACCTACTACCTTAATCTCTTGACAAAACTAGAATTCCCCTATTCATTGAGATACGCATGACAGATTATATTAAAGTAAGTTTCCGTAGGCAATCGATAAAAAAAACTTTATATTTACAGATTTCCAGGAGCTAAGACAGTCTTCACATTAATCTAGCCATTACATTTACAGTACATTTGCATTTGACTTGTCTTGTCCGTGTGTTTTATGATGATTAAGAACAATGCAGGAATGTCTGATACAAGGCCATGGCATCTTTTAAGTCAAATTTATAAACCCTTGCACTTGAATTTTATTACAAACCCTCCCAATTAAAATTTATTACAAAACCTAGGAATTAAATGTTAATTCAAGAAACCCATAAAAGTGGAATATAAGCGTGAAAACTAAAGTTAAAAAACATCCACTTGGATCCAATTGGACATTTTTCTAATTTGACTTCTTATTGCTTTTTCAGTACTATTGAACTATTTATTTCTTATACGGGACAGCTACTTTAGCAGAAAAAATTAGCGCAGATTAGGAACTTTGAAGTGAAAAGTATTCTGATATTTAACGAGTAAAATATTCATATAACAATGACTCAAAAGTCTTGTCAAATTAAAAAAAATAAAAGCACCCATAACCCCTTGACCCTATAGTCTAAATTCTTTAGATTACTTTATATTTTACAGACCAAGTTTAAAAGTCAATCTAAATGTATTGATTGGCCTATACTACCTAATATCTGCTATTTTTTAAAGTATACCTTAACCCACTGCCTAACCAAATACCATCTTACACCACTTATCTAAATCCTACATTTAACTGGTAAGCAATCACAGTCAACCATCCAGTAATATTAACTCCTTGATTAACATTTAAACAAAATGGATTTTTTTTTCAAGTATCCTTATAATTCTCATCCAGTTGGCAAGTTCTCCAAGACACCCCACTTGTATACCAACGAGCACAATAAAAAAGCACTGTGCAGTATTTGCAATATTTTTAACAGTTTGCTCAAATAAGCCTCGGGCCTGATATGTTGTTAAAAAGCCCAGACAAGAAAATGGAGTCGTATCCTTCTCTTCGTTAGACCAATGGTATTACAATCGCCTGGTAACGCAGCTATTAGATAGTTTATCCACTTTAGCATTTAAATGACTAGTACAAAAAATCTGAATATATATCAACAGAACAAATACTGCCTTTTTAGTTGGTTAAGGTTGGGAATTACTCCATATGAAGAAAAATTGTTTAGGTTATTTTTGATTGACATAAATCCTGAGAATATACCAGATATTCTCAATAAATCTTCCAGAATTTTGTTTCTTAAATAGTACAAGATTTGAGCCATAACTAAATTTTATTTATTACGAAATGATTGTCTTTCATGTCGTGGATTAATACATCACAATAATTAGAATGTCACTAGTCTGATTACTGAAAATCTGCTTCTTAACTGATATTGAAAAGAAAGCATTATTACATACTATAGTATACTGTACAACTTCTTTTAATTCCATTTCAGCATTAATCCTATTACTCCTTACTCTTACCTACAGAGATTAGCCCCAATGAGCACCTAGTAAGCTGGGTTTCTCTTAACACTTCCACCTTGACAGAAGCAAAGTAGCAGTTCAGTGAATTTAAGCTTGAAGGTCAAGAACCAACTGCAAAAGATATATAATCATAAATCACAACAACAAAAAACTGAATCTTAGTTAATTCACCTTGCAATTTGTAGGCGACCTGTGGTTTGCCCGAATTAAAATTTTCTATTCAAAATGTGTATCAGTACTTAGAAAATTATGCCTCAGACCTAAAATATGCCTCACACCTCAACTCAGCAATACTTATTTTCAACATAGCCGCTAACCCATCTATAATTCTGACTAACCTGCATGTCCGCTCACTCATTCACAATTGATAAAATGCTTAATACGACTTAGAAATTTTCGGCAACACTGACTTTGAACAGCATCCTTTTCCTTATAGAAAGTAAAAGAAAAGGAAAAAAGGTTGGCTATCTAAGACCAGTTGTCTAAACACGTTAATTGATCTCTCCACTTTTGATTCGCGTAGTTTATGATCACTTCATCTACTTTCAATTTTCTTATTCTCCGGTTTATCATAAGTCGTGGATATGGCAAATTTACGATTTATAATACTCTTGCAGCAAAACCAATCAGTGTAAACTAAAAACTAGAAATTCTATCAAAGTTATGTTAAAATACTTAACTTTGTGTCTAGGAAGAGGAAAGAAAACTCTTTCCTTTATTCAAACCAGATTAATTTGAACCTTGTACAACCAACGATAGTTGGCCCTAGCAGCCTTCTGGCCAAGTTAAAATGTTTCCCCCCAAATACTGTCCTTATTTTTTTGTGGGGGGGGGGGGGGGGCGAGGTGAAGGGGGCCACTTAACTAATCCTGCTGGTGTAATCCATTTCCATTTGGTTTTCAACTACTATGAGATTCAAGGCCTCTGTAACACGGTTTTTTCGCAATAACTTTTTATCTATGCATTTCATAAATATAACGCTTATTCAGAAAACACATTTTATGTACACATAAATTTTGACTGCATTCTGCAACACATAGGTGAATAAATTTGGTACTTACAATGTAAAAGTGACTTTTTGAGGACGGGCCAACTTACTCAGAGAAAAGGTTTCGAACGCACTCGTTACGTAACTTATGACAGCATTTCTTCCCTCTTTCTCGATGGATGATTGGCTATACGTAACGAAGCCTATACCTCTGGCAACAATGACAAACAAATTTAAATACAAGCAAAGCAGCACACCTTTATGAACTCTGAAACCTCTCCACTGATAATTGTCATAATAAACAAACCAGCAAAATATGTTAATAAATACAAAAACACTTCGATTATTAGTCTAACTCCCAAAATAAGTTTCCTAAGATATTACAGTCTACTTTATAGGTCACAATCAGATTGACAAGATGTAGGGAATAGTTGGTAATTTTCAAAAACATAGTAGACAAGCTTGATTTGATAACTGCTATATCCAATGTCAAGCAATTTTTATTTATTGGCTATCTACCTATTTACTGAAAAAAATAGTCAGTACCATATTTTGGCTATAAACCTTCACCAGTAATTATCGCCAGAATAACTTCATGAGGCTCCACCCACTTTGGCCTCGTTATAATTCAGGATAACACTGAACACTATCATGGGCATAGTTGGAGTACAAAATTTTACTTCTGGCAATAAAAACTCATTTCTCGAGTAGTTGTAAGAAGTGCTAAATGATCCTCAAGGGTCCCAGTAGTTGGCCTAAACGTTTAATTCATGTATATTAGCATATACTGTTGCGGCACTACTGCTACAGTAGTATTACTACGCTAGCACAGATACCCCACCCACATCTATGTATCGTTCCACCATTCATAGAGTCTTTGGGTTTCAGAGTCGATGGAACAATTAGAATGAGTTTCTGTCTGGTGGATGGGCGGGGCAACATTTCGTCAAAAGGTGTTTACTTTGCTTACATAATGAATGTTTTTTGACGCTTGGCTCAATCATTGGCCATGGCGTTGGCTAGATAATTTTTACTCTATAAAAATTAAAACTATCGAGGTTAGGTTATTGATAATGCTGACAAAATTTGTGTGGGGTTGTAAAATATATATATGTCAACTTTCAGCTACATCCGATGTTTTGACAAGGAGCAAAGTCCAAAAAACCGTGTTACAGAGGCCCTGAATCTCATAGTAGATAAAAACTATCTATTACTACTGTGGTCCCGCATAATTTTTAGTTGAAACTATTAAAATCCCCCGCCCCCAACAGCATATAAAAAAATTCATAATACGCAGTCTGAAAAGAAATGTGAGAAGCAATTTACAAAACTCAAATTTGCTTAACTACCCTATGTTCACTCCCAAACTGAGGTACAGTTACAATGCCAATGTATCTTTTTGGGGGTGAAGCCAACAGAACCTTCACAATAAACAAAAATTCAATATATATTTCCTGCGGGTAAAAGGCACAGCCACCTTATTTACTGACCTAATTCTACATTTGTTCTTTATTTTAGAATCTTAACTTTCAAAAGTGTAGTAACAGTTATCTGCTTTTGCCTTACCTTCCAGTTACTGTGCCGCAGTTTCGAAAGTTTTCTTGGTTATTCTAAGCCTGCATTCCGCGGTACAGTAGACTATAGCAGTAGACGGTTTTCCTATGTTATTTTACCTGCTGAACACGAATTTAATGTAATATTTATTCGGTCAACTGTAATTAAACCGTAATTTACCTCTGACAGTACAAGGGGTACAGGACAGTACAAGGGGTACGATGTACCAACTACAGAGTTCAAAGGTAGATAACAGATTAGTTACAGTCGACCGGAAAAATATTACCTTATTCTTGTAAAGTAAGCAAAATAACATAAGAAAACGTCAATTGCCATTGTCTACTTCGACTGAACAATCTTCGAAGTGTTAGTTCGGGGCCATGAAACTTAAACCGCCATATTTGAATGCTGGTAGGGGGTGTGGGATACATAACTAAAAGGGAGCCTTATGTCCGGTAAAGGGGTAGTGGGGGGTTGCCAGAAGAGGAAGGCAGAGGTAAAAGTTGGTAAAGCCATGCTGGGATATGGTGGTAAATAATTCCCAATAAATATCACTGACATCAAAAGCACTAGACCTTTGGAACACTAAAACACAATATAACAAATTACATAAAGATTCGGAACCTTACCTTAAATGGGTGGAGGATAGAGTTCAGCAGCCGCTTTCACGAAGGCATGGGGTTGTGGAAGTGGATTTTACAGTACGCCACTGTCATGATCTTGACAGTATATTACCAACCTTTCATACTGCCCTGAGTAATGGGCTGAAATGCCCTTATAACTAACGAAACAGTTAACACATGTACGGGGCAGAGTCGAGTTAGTAATGAGGCCCGGAGGAGGTGGAGGTGCCTGGGAGTGCTTCCACCATCTTGCTGGTTGATAAGTGAAGTGAGACACTGGCAAGTTTGTCAGGAGGAAGGAGGGGGGATGGGTGGCTGGAGACCACGATACAGAGTAGGGAGGATGGGGTGGGGGTAAATATTCATGTTTGTGAGAAAAAAAACACGAACACTGTATTGTAATGGGTGGACAATATAGGAAATGAGGGAGGCCTGTTTGGGGGTAATCGAACTTGACACATGTTGAGTGAAATTGTACAAACAGCTTCTTTTATGTTTATGAAACCAAAGTTATTGTGTATTATTATTAAAATAAAATAAAAAATATTGCAATGAAACCTTACAGTAGGGACACATTTTACATAAGAGCTAATAATCCATAAATACATGAAAATATATATTATATATCTATACACGGTTTTTTACATCTGGTATTTACACATCTGGAACTTGAGTATAAATTATCAAGTACACAAGTCTAAGACCATTTTAGTGAATAATGAACAGAATATTATCAAGTTTCAAGGATCAGAGTGGACAGTTCAGGGGGTGATTGAACATAAGAAATGTTGAGGACAATTGTAAAAATTGTGTAACCTAACCAGTGGGCTTCCCCCATCCCCATAACCCCCCTTAAAGGAAGGCAATCTTAGAAGTGTAACATATAGGTTAGGATAGTAACCAAACCAACCTAACCTACCCTAACCTAGTAGAATGTGTTACCTGACTGGGGGGGCTCGGTGGCCCCGTAACCCCCCTTAAAGGAGGGTAATGTTAGAAGTGTAACATATAGGTTAGGATCGTAACCTAACCAACCTAACCTAACCTAACCTAGTAGAACATATTGCCTGACTGGGGGGGCGGAGGCCCACGCGTACCCCCTCTTAAAGGAAGGTAACCTTAGAAGTATAACATATAGGTTAGGATCGTAACCTAACCTAACCTAGTAGAACATGTTGCCTGACTGGGGGGGCTCTGCCCCCTGTACCCCCCATTAAAGGAAGGTAATCTTAGAAGTGTAACATATAGGTTAGGATTGTAACCTAACCAACCTAATCTAACCTAACCTAGTAAAACATGTCCCTGACCAAGTGGGGCTCCGCCCCCCATAGCCCCCTTTAAAGGAAGGTAATCTTAGAAGTGTAACATATAGGTTAGGATTGTAACATAACCAACCTAACCTAACCAACCTAGCCTAACCTAGTAGAACTGTTGCCTGACCGGGGGGGGGGGGGGGGGCTTTGACCTCCCGTAACCCCCCTTAAAGGAAGGTAATCTTAGAAGTTAACATAGAGGTTAGGATCGTAACCTAACAAACCTAACCTAATAGAACAAGAAATTGTTATGGGTCAGACAGGCATGTAAAGGTGAATATAGAAAAAAGAAGGGAGAAAAAATGCATGTGTGAATTGGAATGTCTGTAAAATGAAAAGATGTAATACTAATTTCACGAAAAATGTAATACCATCAATTTCAAAAAATGTAATACCATCAATTTCACGTCATTGACAGAAAGGTCTCGAAACGTCCTAAAACTGCCTTCTAGTCCCACCCCTCAGGAGACTTTCAGTGGCCTGCCCTCAATTGTAACGTAATATTGTAAGATATATAAGGCAACATTATGAAATGAGAACAAGTCAGTGCACATATTAAACAATACTATGATAAATGGAACAGAAATAAAAACTTGAAATAATATTACACAATTACAAAACAAATGAGGAAAAGGAATGTATCTAACAATGCATGAATCCTCCCCAAAAACCACCTATTGCAACGTAGGCTTAATAATGCATCATGATTGGTTAAATACATGTAACCCCCTACAAAACCCCCATCATTTATCTCCTTAGGAAGTTTGCGTCTGAACTAAAAGCTCCCTTATATCTCGGCGCATGCACAGTAGGATTGGCGCATGCATAGGAGGATTCAGCGTCGTAATATTAGTAGCAATAAGTGGATTTTGGCTATATATTTATCGCTTTATTTAAGCTTGTATTTCGTGTTTCAAATGTCATAAATAAGAGGAAATGACACAATAACTCTACAAAACCTTCCCCCAAGTGTTTTACCCCACCCAAAACCCCGCATTCCCATCGGTCCCCCTTATCATAGGATACGGTTGAACGGAATAATTCGCCCAAGTGTTTTACCCCACCCAGAACCCCGCATTCCCATCGGTCCCTCTTACCGTAGGATAGAGTTCAAAGGTAAATTACATGTTAATTACAGCCGGCCAAAAAAATATCTAAAATTGTTCAGGAGGTAAAACTGTATAGAGAAAAGTCGGTAAATGTAGCTAATAACTCCGCAGCAGTTTTCTTTGGAATTTGTAGTTTGTTATAGTGTTTCTGTAGCCTTTTATCAATTTACCGTTATTTTTGGGGGTCGACCCCAATCCACCCCAAGGGGGAAGTACTAAACACGGCGAAATACATTTGACGGTCAAATCCCTTGTGGATGTCGTATTTCCGGGAACGTTCTGTCCGTGCAGAGTTATTGCCTTTGTAACTAACTATTATCAAGAGCTTTCCACCTTCACCATATTCTTTACACATTAAAAATAATTGCCTAATGTTTTAAAAATTACCTCCCATTTCGATTTATTTCAAAAGAAACCGATGAGCTTACGCTAACTGCAAAGATGGAATTTGGTTGTGCAGGTTCCCATATTCTGTGGTCATTGAAATTCCTTGATAACATTGAATACTTATACATTCATTCTTCTGGAAACATTCAACAATATAAGAAAGTAACAGTGCAATAGTGGTAGAAGAATGCTCCCGCATTAAAAAAAATAAAGTTTAGCTTTTTTTCGAAGGCACAGTTCAGCTGAGGATGCTCCAAGGGTAATTCTAAGCCCGCATTCCGCGGTAAAGTAGACTGGCAGTTGACGTTTTCTTATGTTATTTTACTTACTGAACAAGATTTTAAAGTAATAAATATTCGGCTGACTGTAATTAAACCGTAATTTATCTTTGAAGACTACATGACGGTACAAGGGGTGTGCAATGTACAGACGTACAGAATTCAAAGGTAAATAACAGATTAGCTACAGTTGACGGCAAAATATTACCTTAAACTCTTGTAAGTAAAATAAATTAGGAAAATGTCAACTGCCATAGTCTACTTCGACTGAACAATCCTCAAAGGGTATTTCTACACAAGCAGTCCGCACGGACTGCAAGGAACATAACTGTGGATACGACATCCACTAGGGATTGGGGCGTCCAATGTATTTCGCCGTGTTTAGTACTGGCCCCTGGGGTTTAATTACAGTCGTCCGAATAAATATTACTTAAAATTCTTGTTCAGTAGATAAAACTGCATACAAAAACCGCAACTGCCATAGTCTGGGCCGCCGCGGATAAGTACCGTAGATCTACCTACGTAACCACCAGGGAGCCATATGTCCGGTAATGAGAGGACGGTTTGGGGTACTGGGAGAGGAAGGCACAAGTACGAGTTGGTAACGTGTTACCTGACCAGGGGGACTCGAAGGTAATCTTAGAAGTGTAACATATAGGTTATGATACTAACCTAACCAACCTAATCTAACCTAGTAGAACGTATTACCTGACGCCCCCTTAAAGGAAGGCAATCCGAAACAAAAGCTCCCCTATAATATGGCCCATGCGTAGTAGGATTCGGCGTCGTAATAGCAGTAGTAACAGGTGGATTTTGGCCATGTAACGACTCCATTATCGGTTTATTTGTCGCTTTATTTCAGCTTTTATTTCGTGTTTCAAATGTCATAAATACGAGGAAATAACACAATCACACAGCTAAACCTTTCCCCAAGCGTTTTACCCCACCCATAACCCCGCTTTCCCATCGGAGCCCCTTACCGTAGGATAGAGTTGTAAGGCATAGTAATTCTATAAAAGTGTTTTACCCCAACCAAAATCCCGCATTCCCATCGGTGCCCCTTACCGTAGGATTAGAGTTTAAAGGTAAATTACAGGTTAATTACAGCCAGCCGAATAAATATTACTTTAAATTCTTGTTCAGGAGGTAAAATTCAATAAAAATAACGACAACTGCCACAGTCTAGTTCGCCGCAGCATACGGGCTTAGATCTACCCAGTCGACCTCCCATAACGGTAAACTCTTAATAAGTAACCTTAATACTATATGGAACTAATTTCCTAAAAAATACCCGACGCGGAATTATTACCTAGATCTGCCAAAACTAAGATTAGATTTCTCACGGAACGCCAAATTCCAAAGTCTTCCATTATTTTTTAACCTCAAAACAAATAACTTGCCAGCATTTAATCATGGACCCCCAGTTCCAGAAGGCTTCCTTTTAAAGTCCATCGCTCACCAACATAGCACCTTCACAAAAATCCGGTAATGTGGAAAAAAATATTTGAGATAATCCGTAAGCATTGTTAACTGTCAATGTTCACATTAGTGCATTATAGACAGCCTTGGTATTTCTATATAAGCATTCTGCATTGTTCGTCCCCGCGAATACGAAAGCCGTTTAGTACGAGCCCCTGGGGGTTAATTACAGTCGTCCGAATAAATATTACTTAAAATTCTTGTTCAGGAGGTAAAACTGCATAGAAAAACCGCAACTGCCATAGTCTAGGACTCTAGGCCACCGCGGAATAGTAAAATAGATCTACCACACCTTTTTCCATAGTTACAAAAATTAATACATCCCAGCGCAAAAAGTAACTTAAGATTACCATTACCTTTTCCATAGGAATACAGGGCTCGCACAATTTTTCTAAGTGCGCATTTATAAAAAACAAAGTACTGCAGTTTGTGATGTCACTTAACCCCCTACTTATATCCGAGGCAAAGGTTTTGTTTAATCAGAACATTTAATTCAGGAAGGCGAACATGCAAAAGGAAATTCTGAACTTGAGTGGACCTTCCAGGAAACTCCGCTGACCTTGAGATAAACTGCGTTTGCAAGATTAAAAAATATACAAGATTAAAAGACACTATCAAGAGCAACAAATAGGTCTCCAAAATGTTACACAAAATATGATCGATTGGACAAATACACCACCGAAAATATGCAAAGGGGCATGGAGTAAATTCGGAAAGCATCGAGTGAATGACACTGACTACTCCGTAGGATATAACACTAAAGAACTTTTCCCATCAAATTACTAAGTCGCCATGTAGCAGAATAAAACTCAAACCCACAGCAATGTCCAGGATCAAATGAAGACCGGCATTAGGGCGTCCAAGTCATAAACCCACTTATGACCTTCAATCTTGACTAAAACTTTAAAGCATACGTCACTTCACATGATTGTTTACCTAAAACACTTTCGGCCTCCTTACCTGTTGGATGACGAAAAACTTAATCGTCCAGTCCTACCAACTAAACAGGACAGGTTCCTCCTTAAAACCCATTGCCAGCAACGTGAAAGTTCTGACAATTACAGAAATAATTTTAATTCAAAATGACCGACCACATTTGAGTTCAGAGAACTTCGGGCACTTCAAATAAAAAACGTGCTGATTTCCACACACAACTGCTGCCGTCTGTTAACACGTAGACCAAACTGAGGTCTTAGCCTGGCCATACATTATCCAACTTGTTGTACAACTTGGTTGGGTTGTATGAAATGTTGGACAGTGTATGGGCAGGTTGTACAACAAGATTTTGGTTGGTTGGTTTGGTTGGAGAGAATCAAAGCAGCTTTGATTTTAAGGGGGCGTGGCCTAATATTGTACAACCTTTTGACAGTGTGTGCGAACCAACATCAGTTGGAAGCCTAGTTTGACTGCGAGTAGTCCTTGCTTTAAAGACACGTTCTTTTGGAAATAGCTGTTTTATAAAAGTGTTAAATAGACGTGATGGCAAATATAAATGACACTGAACAGTGGAGAAGTTTCATTGATACATACAGAAGTTTACCTGCGATTTGGAAAGTGAAAAGCGAAGAATATAAAGATAAAAACAAACGAAATAAAGCATGGGAAGTACAGTTGAATAACCTTAAGGAAATAGTTAGCAATGCCACTCTAGATGATTTAAAAAAAAATAAACAATATGAGAACTTGTTATAGGAGGGAATTGAAAAAGAAGGAAAAGTCTGAAAAGTCTGGTGCGGGCGGTGGATGACATGTACGAACCAAGTTTATGGTATTTTGATTTGCTGCATGATTTTTTAGGAGATCAAGAAATCCAGGATACCTGGAGATGAGATAAGTTTAATTTGGATGAGAGGCGATGACCAGGGAATTGGAAATACAGCAGGTACCAAGAGAAAAAATGCGGACTACTCATGATACAACTAAAGATCACTATTTGCAAAAAAGCCGTCGAACATTTAGATTTCATAAAAGAGCAGAAACTCATGAAGGACGAAGCCGCAATCTATGCGGATAGCTGGGCGGTATCCTACAGAAAGCTGAACGAGACACAAAAGTTGTATGCAAAAAAAAGCTATTGATGAGATTCTTATAATGGGCCAATTAAACCAGTTAACATTGGATTCTGTGTCACTATCGTCCAGTAGGTCAAGTACTCGTGCATCAACCCCATTGACATTTTCAACCCAACCTGTATGCACTTATCATTTATCCAATGAAAATGTCTCGACTGACATAAAGCCAAGGAGTCAATATACTATAACTGAACTTCTTCAAGACCCGAATTATTCTTTAAACTAGTTGTAGAATACCTCTATTTAAACTTCAAGGATAAAAACTACATTCATTTGGTACAGTAGTTTATTTTTAGTTTGCATTATTTAAAGGAAACGTTTTTGAACAATGTAATATTTAGTTTATGTATTTTTATAATGTTGTAGTATACCTAGATACAACTTCAAGGATGCATATACATTCAAAAGGTACAATATTTTATTTCATTTTTCATTGTTTAAAATTTTTTAAAAGGAAATCTGTTATTTTTATTAAGAATGTAATATTCAGTTAATACATTTTTATAAAGTATATTACTTAATGGTAATAATCTTTATCAGTTTTTGATGTTTTATTGTTGTTCTACCTTGCAGAAGGTTGTTGTAATCCTAACATTTCCACTGCCATGAGACTGCACCAATCAGTATAGAAATACTGACAAAACTTGTTTCCTTACTTGCTTAGCACATGTGGTAGAATTTCTTTTCTGAGTTGGTTGTAATGGGACTAGTTGTTGCGGATCAGATCTCCAAGAACCCTCCTATACAGTTGCAGTATCTATATTTTCTATATCAGCGCCTTGAAAATATAACTGTCTATTCTTTTTCAAGATATAATTGTGTAGATAGCAGCATGCCAATGTGATTCGTGCGGCTTTTTCAGGTGCTAAATTTATAGTAGTAAATAAAAATCCGAAACCTGCTAGCTAGAATCCCAAAGCAATTTTCAATAATTCGTCTTGCTGGAGATAATCTATAGCAATAGATTCTTTGTTCATCTGTTAGCTGACCAGTGAAGGGTTTCATTAGATTTTCAGAGAGGGCAAATGCATCGTCTCCTACCATGACATACGGCATTTTCCCATAATTTCCTACGGTAAATCCTCTGGATCTGGAAATGTAATGTCATCGTTTTCAAGTTGTTCAAAGAATTTGCTGTTAGATTGAACTCCTCCATCTGATGCTCTTCCATTTGCTCCAGCCTCAGCATATATGAATTCATAGTGGCATTTGCAATGCCAAACAAGACAATGCTGAATGTTTTTTTTATAATTATAATAGTATGAACCTGGAATTTGCGGTGGTTTTTTTTTTTTATGTTGACATGTTACCGTCTACCGCTCCAATACAGTGTGGAAAATTCCACTTTCTTTCAAAGGACGTAGATAGTTCTTTCCATTCATCTTTTGTAGTTGGAGTTTTAATTATTTTCTTCTTGTTTAGCACACTAATTATAGCATTGCAAGTAGGTAAAATAAAACTGACCTATGTTTGGGGAGCAATTCTCGTCAAAAACTTTAAATCCTCATATGATTGACCGGTCGCTAAAAATCGTAAAGTTGTTGACAGCTTTTGGTGTACTGTTATCACGTCATCCCTCATTTTCGTAGCCTTTTTTTTCAAGAAAGGCGTAACCAGGCTTAACAGCTCCTGATAGGTTTCATTGTCCATTCTCAAGAAATTTTTGTAATCATCTGGAGCAGTTTCTTTTAGTTCACGTAACAAATTCACATGAGAATTATGTGAGTGATTTAGCAACCATTGTTTTGCCCAATGCTTTCTTTTTTTACGTACTTTTTTTTCGTTCTCAGCTGCACATAAACTGATTATTGTACCACATAAAAGTATTTCTTTCATCTACTTCCATTCCGTAATGATTTTTATTTTAAAAATTCTAAGACAACAATAATATGCCACAGAGCGTGTTATTCAATACAGATCGACATCTATAACTAATGTTGGACGACTTGGTCTTACAGTGTATGCTCTAGAGCAGAAATTGTTGGCCAACATTGTTGTCCAACCAAGTTGGATAATGTATGGCCCGCTTTATGTACTGATCCTGGGAGTCAGTTTTGAGTTTTTCCAGCAACTGCTCTTCACTACTTTTCTGCCAATCACAGGCATCCGTGTCATTCTGATGAATTAAAGCACAAATCTGGCAGCTTTTCTCTGCATTTTACTGTCCAAAAATATCTTGCAACACGCACATACATAGATACCTACATAAATACATACACACATACATGCATGCATATATATATATATATATATATATATATATATATATATATATATATATATATAATATATATATGTATGTATGTAGTATATATATATATATATATATATATATATATATATATATATATATATATATATATATATATATATATACTTGTGGTGTGTGTGTGTATTTAGACACGCTATATCAAGACATAAAAAGGAAGGATTTCTGAACATTTTATTTTTCAACAGAAAGCTTTGGTGATGAAAACCAGATTTTGACAGATTCTAGGATCCGCCTATGTGTACAAAGAGAAAGAAAGATAGGGAAAGAGAATAAAAGGTAAAATGAGAATTTTTGCCGCAGCACGCTCGACAAGAAAAGTACCACTTTGTGCAGTCAGCACGAAGAGCCGTCCCCCTTTTCAATGACTTTTAGTGGGCCTGTTGGTGGGAAATACGCGAAATAATATCTTTGACAATTCAAGGTAACCCTTAAATTTCTTCGGAAACAACGAGAATTTTATAATATATATATATATATATATATATATATATATATATATATATATATATATATATATATATATATATATATATATATATATATATATATATATATATATATATATAGATATATGTATGTATGTATAGGGAGATAAAATCATTAATAATAAAGTCATTCCATCCTGACAGAGATTCTTGACCTTATAATTAAAGACATTGGAAGGCAGTGGCAACATATGCAGACGCAAAACTGCCACGTAAAACAATTGTATACCAAATGAATTTTCAATAGAAAACCATTCCTAAATTCTTATAACTGAAAGAGGAAGGAAATATTCTAGTTAAAACGCAAGGAACATCACTGTGACACGAATGAAATATAGAATTTGTTTTTGTATCAGTTCTAAGCAGTAACAAACACAATGATAAGAAATACATATCTTGCTGGGATTTCTGAAAATAATCAAAGAACGTCACACATTTCGCAACCAAAAATCCCAAGATTCAGCCTTCCCATGGTTGCAATATATATTACACCATCAACATGGTATTTTTTACCGAGTGACCATCAAGAAAAGCCAGACGCCATTGGAACTTATGCTTTTTTCCTGTTTGAGGTTATGGCGCCAGAAAAAGAATAGGAAAGGAAAGCCCCTGACGTCTAAGAAGTATGAGGATGCATGTGAGGAAGGGTTGTGTAGTTTGCTTCAACTCACTGCTGACTAAAAAATGGAAAAGAGACATAAGAGATAATATTTGATTTGTAGTTCTTCGAAATTAATGTGTATGTGTGTGTGCGCGTGTATGTGAGAGAGAGAGAGAGAGAGAGAGAGAGAGAGAGAGAGAGAGAGAGAGAGAGAGATGCATTAATAATTTATTTCACAAGGAATGAACAGACTTCCCTTCACGAACAAAACTGAAGTGTAATCGCTGTTGTGCACAATCTCTTACTAATTTTCCTGAATATCCTGTATTCATTTATGATTGGATAATCATTTGCAAGTTTAATATTCCATTAAATAGTTGAATTGCTTTGCTATTTACTTTACGGAAGGATTGATATGCACGAGTAAATCATTATTGGTTGTCTGTCCCAAACATTCCGGGAGGGTTGCTCTTTATATTGTTACTTATTTATTTGTGTATTTATTTGTTCGTTTATTTTTGTGCATAAATATAGTTGTATTCGTGACTGGCGATGAATTTCAGGTACTATGTACAGTAAGTATGAACAGGATCACATAAAAGAACATTCTTGTCACTCGATTAAATTAGTCAAGTATTAAGTCTAGGCGACTCTCTCTCTCTCTCTCTCTCTCTCTCTCTCTCTCTCTCTCTCTCTCTCTCTCTCTCGTCTTGCCATAGATTCGTGATGGGGAAATGCTTGTAAAAAGAAAAATACTATTTTTACTTCAGTTACAAAAGTCCCACGATTGGAAAGATTTAGTATAACCGTCGTCTTCTCCAATTTTAATGAGGGTTTTTTGGAATGATGACATCGCTGAGACATTCTATGAATAAAACATTAATACGCGAAATGTAGATATTTCCTTATTCAGTTAGTTGTATTTCACATAGGAAAATGAAAATGGTTTATCTCAGAAAATGCCCAACAGTTTCGTCCTCCAATGGACCTCTACTTAGATCGTTTATAATAAACGGTCCAAGAAGAGGTCCATTGGAGGACGAAATTGTTGGACATTTTCTGAGATAAACCATTTTCATTTTCCTATGTGGAATACACCTGAATTACCATATCTTCGTGCTTAAGAAGATTACCAGTACTATATTTCCTTAAGAAATCTTTCGATTCTCAAGAAACCGACGAAATGAAATATGTAATGATACAGACACACACACACACACACAAACACAACACACAACATACGCACGCACACACATACATACATATATAATTGCTTATGAGCCAATCCAAGTCAGACTGGCACAACTATTCAATGAATGTCTGAATAAGAGCAAAACGCCAGAAGAGTGGAATAAAGCCATTCTCGTTCTATTCTACAAAAAGGGCGACCCCAGGGACATGAACAACCAACGACCAATCAGCCTCCTTAATATTATTTAAAAGATATTCACCAGAGTTTTCAATAATCGAAGGGCAAGTAAGCTTGATGAAAATCAGCCAAGGGATCAAGCAGGCTTTAGAAGAGGCTACTCCACAATTGATCATCTACAAACAATAAAGCAGATCATTGAGAAAACAAACGAATATAAAATCCCTCTATTACTAACACGTGTAGATTACACCAAAGCCTTTGACTCGGTCGAAACTGAGGAGGTCATGTCGGCGCTGGTAGAACAGGGAGTTGACTCAGTTTACATCAATATCCTCCGTCATGTCTATGACCATGCAATATTATGGGTCAGACAAGGTGACACAAGATCACCCAAACTGTTTTCTGCCTGACTGGAGAGAGCTTTCCGATTCCTCAACTGGCAAGAAAAAGGAGTAAGAGTAGATGAGAAAACCTAAGTCACCTACGATTTGCTGATGACATCATTATCGTTGCCCCCACCAAAGAAGAGCTTCAACAAAAATGCTCACCTAACTAAATGAAGCAACCAGATCAGTAGGCCTCCACTTGAACTTCCGTAAGACCAAAGTCATGAGCAATAAATAGGGCTACACTAAAAATGCAGATGACATACTTGAAATTGAAAATCAACATATTGAGGAAGTGGACCACTACATCTACCTTGGACAACGAATCTCTCTACAAGAAGCCTCCAAAGAGATCAAAATAAAAAGAAGAATAACCCTCGGTTGGCAGGTGTTTGGAAGAGCCAGTACAGGAAAGTTTATGATCAGTGTATCCTCCCCACTGTCACCTATGGGGCCGAAACTTGGAATTTAAAAAAAAGAAGCCCTCCCTTAAATTACGAATAATGCAGAGGGTACACGAGAGAATTGTGCTAGATCTAACTAGGAAGGATAAAAAAAAATAAAGTAAAGGATATCCTTGAAACCATCAGTAAGCTCGAGTGGAACAGGGCGGGGCACATTGCCAGGATGACAAACAGCAGATAGACATCACGAACAACCTTCTGGACGCCACGAGGATACGCAAGAAACCGAGGAAGACAATAAAAGGACTTTCGAAGGCTGAACTTACACACACACACACACACACACACACACACACACACACAGATATATATATATATATATATATATATATATATATATATATATATATATATATATATATATATCTGTGTGTGTGTGTGTGTGTGTGTGTGTGTGCGTGTGTATATTTACATACACACACATTTTGTATATATATATATATATATATATATATATATATATATATATATATATATATATATATATATATATATATATATATATATCTATTTTGACGAAGTGCCAAGTATCTGGTCACCACACTTACCATTCATTTATTGTTACCTCACAAAAGCCAGACACCTGAATCCTTATCACAGGTACTAAACGACTGAATACTCTAAAGGCAACATTGATCCCTTAACAACTTGCCAGTATTGCAGATAATCAGACTAAGTTCACCAAAACAGGTGTGAGATAATCTTGTAAGTAATTAAATTAATCAAAGGGCATCACTCCATCAACAAATTTAAAAGTCTAAGTATTTCCCTGATTTCAAAAGTATAAGTACTTCCCTAGTTCTAAGTCACTTCAAGTAAATTGAAGGAAAACAGATTAATCACCACTCTATGTTTCTACCTAACATCAACATAATTATATACTGGTATAAAATAAAGAAAACACTTATAAAAATTTTAAATAAATTTTTTTTTTATTAAACTCAAAATTTATAAGTGAAATTCACAATATCAGGGAAAATTACTTTTACTTGAAAACAAAGTAAAGTTTAATTAATTCTTGAATCAATTAAGTAAAATTAAATCAAAATTAATTTATCACAAAATTCAAGAAAATTAATTCAATCAAAATTCAAAAGTGTTAGGCAATAATTGAAATTTGGAAATTAATTCACAAGTGCTAAACAACAATAAAACTTGAAAAGAATTCAAAGTTAATGCCAATTAATTCACAAATGTTAAATTTAATTAAATGTGCAATGATTAATTAATGAAAATAACTAAGTCAATTAAATTGTGAATGCAAAGGATAATACAGAAAAATGTGGAAAGTATCAAAGTTTCAAAAAGTATTAATCACACAGAATATAAAATAAAAAGGCACACTTCAATAAGAAAATGGACAAATGCACAAAACATAAAAATCACTTCAAATGAACAAACACAATACACAAAAAATTTGCAATGTGTAAAAGTGTAAATCTTTTCACTCAAAATATTGTAACCATTAGTTTTTACCAAACCTTCATAACCATCTGTTATTAGTTAACCGCTGTTCTTATCAGTTATTAGTTGCAAGTAATAAAAATATAACACTTTACCTTTTTGGTATACCAATTTCTTTCTTTCTTGCTGCAGCTTGTTTCACACTTTCACAAAACCAGGCGCCGTTACAACAACAAGGTTTCTTCAGATTCCACAAAAAACACTATTTAACACTAAATAAACTCTAAGAAATATCAAATCGGAAATTTACAAATTACGAGCGACCATTCAATAGGTACAAAATCATTACATTACTTTAAGATCGAAAGTGCTATGCGATGGAGAGAGAGGGAGAGAGAGAGAGATCTGAAGGCCTCGAGTATCTAAGCCTGAATGAAATTCTTCTCCCTTACAGAAGCTGGACTGGTGATGGCACAAAACGTTTTAGGCAACAATTCTTCAAGAAGCTTCGAAATCTTACGCAACTTTACATACAAAATGTGTAATCTGCACGTGGCTTTGACAAAGACGTACGCGTATGAGACCAGACTGTTGAAAAAAGACACGTACTCGACTCGATCGATCGAAGCAGAAGTCCCTTATCACACATGATGACAGAATCCCAAAACACAATGAAGGCTCGAGCTCGCTTATCAAACGTGTTGACAGATTTTAAAAAACAACTCTAGCTTTGAACGGACAAAGATATTCTCTCTCTTTCTACATTCTACGTTATATATATTCTTTTACATTATGTTATGTGAAATCTGAACGCACATTTAAAACATCCTATCTCTAAGCTATCTAGGAATCTGAAAAAATGTTGCAAAATTCAATTCTAACATTTTATACAGTCAAAGAGGGGATATATGCATTTTGACAGTAGCAATATATATATATATATTATATATATATATATATATATATATATATATATATATATATATATATATGTGTGTGTGTGTGTGTGTGCGTGTGTGTGTGTGTATGTATACACACACACACACACACACACACACACACACACATATATATATATATATATATATATATATATATATATATATATATATATATATATATATATATATATATATATATATATATATATGTATATTGTGTGTAGTATATACATATTTTAGATTTTAATGATGTCGTTTATTTCCGTGAAGCTAATCAAGTCTTATATCCTGAATTTCCCAAAAAGCCGAATTTCCCCTTATTCATTTCTATAAAGACGTTCTTCAAATCCCAAAATTCATTCCGTTACGAAGAGGTTTTCTTTGATATCTTTTCTAGTGAAATCACGCGCGCGCGCGTGTCTAAAGGCCTTTTTAAAAGACTTGACTTATAATTCTTCATAGGAGTCACAGTCATTTTCAAATCGAAAATATTGTCGAAAAAAAAAAAAAAAAAAAATTTATCTTCCATTTAGTAGCAGTCATTTGGGAAAATAGTTCATACGTTTGAAAATAACTCCTAATATAGTTTACGCCTAAAAATCCTGCAACCAGGAAACTGAATATCTTTGCGAATAAAATAGGACGCAAACCCCAAAAAAGTTATGGAGCAAAAATATTTCCCCGGAATAAAAAACAAACGCAAAAATAGGTTCCGAAACAAAAAAAAAAAAAAAAAAAAAAAAAAACAAAAAAAAAAAAAAAAAAACTAAATTTACAATCAGGTTTTCAAAAGCATATGAGTTCGAATGGATGTCTGGCTTTTTGAAGTGGCTATCTAAATCGAATATATTTACATCTACCTTTTTAAAGTTTTTAGTGGAGAAAGGTGTAAGGTGGAAAACTCTGACTAGCATGTCTCTAGGATACGCCTGTTGTACAAAGTCAATAAATTTTAGGGGGAATACGAGCTTTAAAAGAGTTAACAGCAGGCTTTTGGATTTACTCGAGTAGAATTCCTGTGCGACATTTGTCCCGCCAAAGAATAGGAAATGACGCCTGAATGAGCAGCGAAAGTTTATTGTTTTGTATCTCGAATAAACGGTATCGGAAAGACATGTTGTGATAGAGATGCGATACTACTGTCACTACTGCTATATTTGATGACGGTATGCAGCAAAATCAAAGTTGCCTCACTCAGAAGACATCAATTTTTCTCTGGTCAATGCTGAGTTCACTGACGTTGAGAAATTTAATTGATTCGTTATTAGAATATTCGAATAGCTATATGATAAATGAATTGAAATGACATAAGTCTTTGGAAAAATTATACTGATTTATAGGGAAAATGATAATAAAAGGGTGAAAATATGAGAAAAGAAGAGAAATTCACCAACGAGAGATTAACCAAGCTGAGAGCGTGATTTGACAGATTTGCAAATGGTCACAAGTCACGCTCATGGTGATAACCTTACAAGACATGTAAATGAAAAGCCATCAACGGAATAAAGGGATTACCTAGGTGATGTCCCCCACTCTCCTAATGTATTCTCTACTGATGCCTCAATTACTGCTCAAGCAATGCGATTTATTCTGGGGAGAGAGAGAGAGAGAGAGAGAGAGAGAGAGAGAGAGAGAGAGAGAGAGAGAGAGAATTTAATTAACGTTTATAAGCCTCTCAAAGGATGCATTATTACATACAGCCGGGTAACATGTTTCTGCTTATTCGCCTGTTTACCGAACTAAGTCTAAAAATGCGTAGAATTTTGCAATTGGGCCAAAAATAGAATAGACAAAAGAGAATAGATTTTAGGAAAGATAGAAATGGAAGGTTTGGAAAGTAGGGATTTATAGGTTGACTGCTCAGTCTGATGAAGGGTTCTTTTGTCTACAAAGTTATTATTTGAAACTGAAATCCTCTTTTGATTTAAATCATTTGAATTTCATTGTGAAAAATCATTAGCAGTTGACCTATAATTACTTCAAAACGATATTCACGTGTGTAGTTTAGTTTTTTTTTATACGCGAATTATGTAAAAAAAAAAAAAAAAAAAAAAAAAACACCAGACGGAGCCCATACAATACTGGAATATTTTCGGTGAAATGATTATGAATTAACTATATCGTAAGAAAAAGTGCCTTTGATGCACTTGACAATGCATTGCAACTACACTTTACCACCAAGAAATTATAAAAATGTCAACGATTGTGTTAGCTAGTGACCTTAAACGAACATTCATTTCTGGTCACCCCACCCCCAACACAAAATAAATAAATAAATAAATAAATAAATAAATAAATATAATGAATGGTCTATGGAAATAAAAACCTAGCTAAAAACCATCTTGCCTCTAAAGAAATGTAAAAGCTATAGACATATGACTACAGAGTAGAAAAGTTTGCATAAACTCTTGTCACTTTGTAAAGGTGTAGTTGCTGCAAATCATTGCAGATATCAAATTATTGCTATCAGTACACTAATATTGATGCGCCTGGCAATTTTTAATCAAGAGTCACCTACATTTATCCAACATTATGGGAACTGTAAATTACTCTTTTTACAGGCCATTTAACTACATGGATTCATAACTTTTAAAGCCACATTAGAAAATTGTCAACTCTACGCGTCCCCGATAGCGAGTTTATGAAAGGGTGAGGTATCAAAGAAGTTCAAAATGAGTTTCTTAAATATATGTATATATATATATATATATATATATATATATATATAAATATATATATATATATATATATATATATGTATATGTATATATATATATTATATATATATATATATATATATATATATATATATATATATATATATATATATATATATATATATATATATATATATTATATATATGTATATATATATATATATATATGTATATATGAATAATTATCACATCACCGTGATTATATATATATATATATATATATATCTATATATATATATATATATATATATATATATATATATATATATATGCATAAACAAGAAGTACCTCGCCTCGTTGTGTTTTTCGAAGAGGAAAATTTATCTTCCTTCTCCCTAAAATGGAGAAATACGGAGGACTTCTGAAATACCCAGTAGAGAGAGAGAGAGAGAGGAGAGAGAGAGAGAGAGAGAGAGAGAGAGAGAGAGAGAGAGAGAGAGTCCTAGATTTCGAGATATGCCTTCCACTTCCGCTATCATTTCAGCGAACCACCAGACCAGTGCAACACGACGTTCATATACATTCAATAAGTTTGTATGGCACTTAAAGGTCTCAGTCTTCGCTGGCTGCCAAGTGGCCTACTCCTCAGAATACATTTCCAAAAGTATTTAGTGCTTGTTTGTTTCTGTTTTTCCGAACAAAAGAGAGAGAGAGAGACCATGGATGTCAAATTCCTCATTTTTATCTGCAGCAAATGACACAGACCCATTACAAATTCAAATTCAAAATTCAAACTCAAAACTTTATTTATATGGATATATTTAACAAATATGTAAAAAATATTAGTATTGGTAAAAAAAATAACTTTTCCCCTGGGTCTTACGAACTGATAAAATCAGCTAACACGCAAATAATCTAAAATTTCTTTTAGCTGTACAAAACTTAAGTTACACGAACTAAAGTTTTCTTTACAGCCAATAAGTTCTTTTTATTACGGAAACTCTCCATTCCTCTCCTGAGATCATTCATCTCTATATTTTCCCTTTAACTTAATTTTTGCATATATGCAGAAAACTACTAATATTTAAACGTAAAACATCTAACAGAAAAGAAAGGTTTCTATACATTATAGATTCTCTGTTGACACAACAACTTCTGAAATAAATCGAAATTATTGAAGAAGGATGTTTATACACACTTAGGAAAAATCTATGCATCCTACTTGAAATCTCCAAGGATGGTGTTAAATTTAACATTAATGACGGGATTAAACTACAGTGTGTCCTCTGGTGTACACCTAGGAGCCTGCGCGAGCACGCCCTATAAGCTCTGCCCAGATCTCTCATATGAGCCAGTTGTCTGCAAATTACTTCAATTAGATCCGTAAAAACTTGTACAATTCGTATTAAAAAATTTTGTTCTTGCATCGAGCAATAAAAAGTAAACTGCGAATAATGGCATTTGTTCTCGCTTTAATTTCAGAGACTAGATGTTTTCCATCAAATATATCTCTTGTATTAGACAATGTGATCAAGATTGTCTTACCCTTATTTAATTATTTTGAGAGTCTTACTACATAAATTATGCATCAAGACTATCGCCAAATATAATCCACTAACTTTTATTTGAATTATATGAAAATCCAAAATTCACGCTAAACTTTTCACATTTGCCAAATAAATGCTGCTTTGATGTACGAGTTGGTGCGAGTAAAATGACATCATGAGCATACATGAAAATACATGAACACATATCCCCTGTATAGCATCCAACTCCAGCTGCAGTAACGCAATGAATAAGGTTGTCCATGTAGAGTAAAAAGAAAAGGTGACAAGACTTCTCCTTGCTTAACCCCATTTCTTACAGTATATTTGTCAGAGTAAGCATGGTTCTATTTAACCTGCCCATCTATACGCGAATACATATAGTTATCAGGAGTCTTGTAACAAAGGGACGCAGACAACGATCGATAAGAATTTTGAATAGATTATCGTACTTGAGCTGATAATCAAATGCCTTCGAACAATCGAGCAGAGTAGTGATCCCTCTGGAACTGAGTGAGACGTTATCGTATTATTTAGCCAGCCTTGTACTGGCACGGGCTCTTGCTTTACAACAGCCCGTAAAGGTGCGTGAGATATAATATTCAGTGGTTTCCATCACTGTTTCCATAGCTGTAGAAGTCCTTTTTATAAGCAAAATGATGGTCGCTTGATTTAAATATATCTTTAAAAATACTCAATAAGAATATAGTCTAAGATTTTACAAAAAACTACTATTCCGCGCAATTGCTCTATAATTTGCATTTTCTCTTATTTTTAACTGATGGTGAAAAACTGACGAGGACAAAAAGTCATTGGTCACTCCATGACGTAACATAATATTCAAAAGGAATGATACAAAAATAAAGTTTCTGTTTGGCTTCAATAAAAGCATCGCCATAAATTCCATATGCATCGTCTGTTTTTCCTTTATTTAGTTTTCTGATAGCCGACTCAACCATTACTAGAGTGATAAAAACAAGGTATAAACTATTAGTACCTGAACACTTCTGACAGTCTTTAAGTATCAACTTGTTTCTGTAGCAAATGTGAGAGCAGTGTATTGGCAGTCTGTTCACTGAATATAAAACATTTTTTTTTTCCATCAATTATATACGAATTTAAAATTGGATCAGAGTACACAGAATTAACTTCTCTCCAAAAACAACACCAGTTTCCATTCATCAGATTTATTGCCACCTTTGCTCGCTTAATTTTATTTTGCTTCTGTTTCGTTGTTTTAACTGCTCTATGGTAGCTGAACCTGATTTGCCTCCTCAAACCAGCAACTCAGCTATTCATTGGGCGCTCACAATCTTTCCCGATATTGTGCCAAAAAATGGACTGATTCCAAAATCGCCTCACACTTGAATTCCACCCCACTAAAATACCTCTTGTGCGAATTATATTATTATTAACCCTAACTCTATGACTACAGCCACCACCCCTGTTACTATTATCATAACTATCACCATCACTATTATCAATGGTGATATTATTATTGGATTTCTTTTTAAAACTCAGAAAACAAGACTTAGCTGATAACCCCATGATTTCAATTACATCAAACATGAAGTTAAAAAATTCTGCAGAATGAATATTACAGTTGAGATTCGTAGGGTTTAAGCATCTTAGATTTATTTTCCCTTTCCACTCCCACCGTCATCAACCAGTTGGTCACTACTAATTTTGAGGACCAAAGAGTAATGATCAGATAATTTCTCATCAACTTCCATTATGCCGCCATCCATACCCTGTCCGTTAATGCGTTTTGGGTTAATGAAATATAACAATTAAGATCTCTGCTTCAAAGCGTACATGAAAGAATATGTTATATCTTCTATCCAAAATGGGAAAAATAAACTAGTTACTATCAATAAATTTTTCGTGAAAAAAATATCCTGGCCCCTTCATCTACCCGGGGGGCGACCTCAATTAAAATCTCCCGCAATGATGCTATATGACTCGACATAAGTGTTACAAATTGTATTTATTTCACATAACACATAAAAAAATCCATCATTATCACCATCGTTACATGGTATATAGACAGTCATAGTTATCAGAAATAAATTAATATTAACCCTAGTCTCATTTACAGCACAAAGTCTCCTAGGACGTATCTATTGTTCTCAAATTTAATTAAGAGAACGTGATCTTTTTCCACATAAAAGGCGTCTCCACATCCAATAAGGCCTACCAGACAAAAGTGTATCATCACTCATTCCAGATCTGGACACAAAATGGCAGTCTGGGAGAACGTTATGAAAAACATGGCATTCGTTACCTAATAACCAGTGATTTTTGAATCAACGGTACTTTTTTTCTGCTATTGATAAAGCATTTCAGATATTCATAATTCCTGTACTCAAACATTATAATAGTTTTTTTTTTTTTTTTTTTTTTTTTTTTTTTTTTTTTTTTTTTTTTTTTTTTTTTTTTTTCAATTACACTCATAGCCGAAGGAAAAAATTTCGAGAAGCCGTTAGCGTCGACATTCCGCTAAGTGTTTCCCTCCTTTCGATATCTGCGAACAGGAGACGAGGCCAACATGAGCTGTCCGAACCGTGTTCCCTAATTGTCCCAAAAGGGCCGTTACATTAGAAGCAATCACATTTAGGAAGAGAGCGCCGTTAGTTTTCCCATTGTCTTTCACTTTTCATTTAACGCCGGACGGGATATAGGTTTAATGGCCCATTTCTTTTATCTGGTTCACGGAAGGTTGGAATCACAATTTTACCTCCATGTCTTAGGTAATGAAATGTGGAGTTCGTTAGCATTATTTAGTGAGATATTAAAGGCGATCAGAGAGGAACACTGAGTAAAAATCAGTTCTCTTCTCTGTCAACACATAAATCTTACAACCTATAACTTTCTAATAAATAATCGCGCTGCATATTATCTGATAAGATATTCAGTACGGTATTATGCGGGGGTTTTCCAACACAAAATTCATCTCTAAATAAACAGACTATAACATTGTGTTAGAAATTAAATTTTATTAGAAGAACTTTTTTCAGGAGTAAAGGGACTAGCTTTTACATATTTAGAATCACGTAGTATCCCTACTCATTCATCTTTTACTAATCTTTTCAAGAAAGTGAGTAAAAAGAAAACGAAAAAAAAAAAAAAAAACAGAATTCAGCGCTAACTATTGTGCACTTTCAATATTTCCTTTTGCTAAGAATTTCGATATACAAAGTAACATTGTGCGCATAGTACCTGCTGACCATGTATCAAAGCCTGAGTTTTACCCATTCATGCCCAATAACTTCCGGTTTACCACTTTGCAAGGTAATGAAACATGCTTGGACTTTACTGTTTAAAAATACATTCCTACAAATATTAGTGTCTTGATTTTTTTTGTCTCATATAAACACTTTCTATATGCCTATTTCAAATAACTGTTCATCACTCACTCTCTCTCTCTCTCTCTCTCTCTCTCTCTCTCTCTCTCTCTCAAGACTTGCATATATGCATGTGTCGTATGTTCCGATGATTTTAGCATGCATGTATACATAAAAATAGACATGGACAGATATAGTGAGAGTGTGAGAGAGAGATATATGATCACGCATAAGCCATTTCAGTTTTTGTACGACACACACACACACACACACACACACAACAGAGAGCCAGATCTTTAATCTCTGCCACTGCTTCCTTGCACCTTTTTCTCTGAGCAACGTGGTCTAGAAACGCAGACCAAATAACAGTCATAATACCCAGTGTAGACAGAAAGATAGAGAGACTGAGGCTGTTACAAAAGGCCTTTATTTTAGTCCATTTGCTTTCTTCTCTTTGATAACATTCCACTGTTCCCTCTTTGACTAACCCAGTTTTGTTTCTCACCATCATGCCTCGACTTCACTTTGTCTGCCTTAACGGGCAACCAAGTAAAAACAGGGAGAGAAGCGCTTCGATAAATCCTTGAGTTATTCCCTGTGAATCCATCTTGACATCCCCCCACCCCCTCCCCAACCCCCCTCCCCAACTTGTTTCTTATTTCGTAACTGAACTTACACCCACCACTTTCTCTGTTTACACCAGAACTATTTGACGGTGACGGTGACAATCCTTTTAGATATCCGCCACTAACGAAGGCGCCTCTTTCATGACTTTAGGGAGGCAGGGGTACAGGCCCTCCCTGACCCCATCCTTCCACCTGACTCTCGCTCAAGACAAAATGCGAAAAGTGGGATGCCACCATATTATAAAGACAGCCTTAACGTCCAATCGACTTCCGTCCCTTTCATATATATATATATATATATATATATATATATATATATATACTATCATATATATATATATATATATATATATATATATGATATATATATATATATATATATATATCATCTATATATCATTGCAATATCCATGGCCTTAAACTATTCCTGAGATATAGTGAACTGCATATCAAGCGACATTTATAGTTCAATATTTGTAAATATATAGGAAGGCTCAGGTGGACAGGTTAAACAAAAAACCGCACAAACTCATATATATATATATATATATATATATATATATATATATATATATATATATATATATATATATCCACCCGAAGTCTTCCTATATATTCACAAACATTAAGCTACAAATGTTCGTCTGATATCCAGTTCTCTATATCTCGGAAATAATTTAAGCCCAGCGGAATTACAATTGATGAGTGCTTTTTAACTATCAGGATCCGAACCTTTGCTTTGCCTGGTTTGAAAAGACAAATAAAGACACTGGCTTTGAAAACGCATTTCAGTGTTCGAAGTCACTGGCTTTCGTTGTTCTTGTATCAGGCAACTGTTGGAGTACTGCACGTGGCGATAAACTTTTCAATTATAATTCCCTTGGCTATAAGTTGTTCCTTAGTCATATGGATATGGATATTAAATAATATTTATCGCTAAATACTTGTGAATATTAATGTATATGCATATCATCAAACTACATTTTGTATACTCCTTAAATAGAGCAGGCACATAATTAAATGCAAAGTTTTTACATTTTCAGTACTTTGATAAGCGATAAGTGAATTCCTACTTAAGAATCCAGTGTAAATTCTAGCAACGAGGAGTTTAGATGCAGGTAAGGAAAATAGTACATCAAAGATGTCTCACTGATGTCAGGCTTAAAGAGAGAGAGAGAGAGAGAGAGACCCTTAGCTGGCATGCGGGTTTGGAGTCAATTTTGTTCTCCATATTAACTTGACTTGGAATGGTAAGTTAGTAGTCCTCAGCCTATTTGACTTTGGTAAATTGAAGCTCAAGAGCAGAACTGGGTGTCTGAGACTTTGCTGGAGTTTGTGCTGACTCTTCAAATTGCTTTTTTTACTAAGATATTGAGGTGAAAAGGAACTAAAATTGGCTGTGAGCTTTGTAATTAGATAGATAAATAGATAGATAAAAACGGGTTGCCAACAAACCAAAGGAGTGATGAAAATTGGTTCGATACACTGGAATAACAAACACGAAAAAATAGCTCTTTTGTTTCATTTACTAAAGAGAGAGAGAGAGAGAGAGAGAGAGAGAGAGAGAGAGAGAGAGAGAGAGATTTTCCCTCATTCAATTACAACAGTGAAATAACATGTTATTTGAGCTGGTTCTGTGTCGTAACAGAAGATGTACGGAATAAACAAAGAGATTCTTGTCAATCATATAAGAACATAATTCAATTGCAATTATGCAAATAAAGTGAATTCGCAAACACACATACACACACACACTTATATATATATATTATATATTATATATATGTATATTATAATATATATATATATATATATATGTAATGTTAGATGAAAGGGGCTATAATTAATAATATATTTAATATGCCAATGTGATGTGCTGTGGACTTTGCGCAGAACAGAGCAAGGCAATGACCTGAGAAACCTGTAAATCATTTCAGGGATGGAGTGATACAAAGATGCATTGTTAAGCGGGTCCCAATGTTCGTCAGTTCATGGGTTCTTGTTTCAAAGTGCCTTTTAAGACAAACTGACAGTAACCAGTTTATAGAGGCGTTACCGAAGTGTATGAGTTCGTGTGTACGTGTGCGCCTCTTCCCCGTTCATAAATGGCATCTTTAGCCAAATCTATGGAAGAAGACTTACAGAGAGGTCCGTGGGAGAAAGGCAGAATGCTGTAATGGGTAAGTGTATCTTACTTTAGCCAAAGGATGCTTGTTGTCTGTTTGACATTTTGTAAAGATGTTCTATTTAATCTTTGACTTTGGCTTTACAATTGTGTGCTTACGAGTATGTTCTCATGTCTTTGTAACAGGCGTTTTTTAGCGAGGGGGACAGAGAGTCCCGTATGGAGGAGAGATAACTTTGAGTTATCATTCCATTTAATTATCCTGTAAGAATCTGAGAGAAAGAGAGAGAGAGCGAAGGCTATGCCAGGGTGATCACCTCGAGAGAGAGAGAGAGAGAGAGAAGAGAGAGAGAGAGATTGAGTGTGTAACCAGTTCGTCTTACGCTCGGGTTAAACGCATACCAACTATTAAATACCCTTCGCTGGTAATAGGTATCAGGGTGGGTAACACACACACACCACACACACACACACACACATATATATATATATATATAATATATATATATATATATATATATTATATATATATATATATATATATATATATATATATCTTAGCTTCCCGTCCAGAAATTTACAAATTACACTGTAACAAAATTATCCAACTGCGTCTTCCAATAAAGATATCCAAGAGCAGAAAGTATCCTTTGACATAATTAATCAAAATAAATTTTTTGCGCCTGCAGGGAGAAGAGTATTTTAAAGTTTTGTGAAGACCATTAATAAATTGTTCAATTTCATTTCCAGTTCTCAAGCATCAGTGCTGCCATAATTTCTTATTTTGTATATTGGACATTGATTGACTCGTGAGTAAAAGATGATGAATAGAATCTGAACCATTACCAGAAAAAAGCGTGAAATTCTAACTTTTTTTCTTCTTTTCTATATGAGTAATTCATACCCATTCAGATTCAAATGTTATCGCCTTTGTCCTTGACATTTTCTCTGGACAATCTTCTTGTGTTAACTATGATATATTCTGATGCGATCGTGGTTGCATTAAATAACCGGTATTCCCCCCCCCACGAAGAGAAAAAAACGTTGGATGTTGAGCTAATGTATCTTTCCAGAATATCTATCGTTATATATATTGAAAACAACTATTATACAGTACACTAATGTACAAATAATCATTTGAGAAGAACGATTAAAATTGTTCTCTTGTCATACGGTATTGAACTCAAAAGTAAGTTTCCACTGGGAGGCTAGTGCCTAACTATATCCTCCAGTTAGCAATGCCTTCACTGCATCAATTCGTGACCCCCTTATAGCATCTAATAGTCCTTTGATTGTCAGAGGCAAACACTCATCTGAGATAGTTTATTGAGAAAGTTTAGATGGGACTAAAAAAAAAAAAAAAAAAAACACGCAGTGTTACCAAAAAAATTAGGTAAAGAAGTTACTGATTTTGTAGGATTAGTGAAAACCAATTTCAGAGCCTGTGATCACAAGGCTGGACGGGTTTAGTTTTCACTTTCGCGCTGACGACAGCACCATTCGACTGTTCTTTCATACTTTCTCTTCTTCTTCTTTCCCACTGTTATCCCGACATTAAGGGGTCGGTTGCCAAATGCGCCTTCTCCACTGCCTTCTATCAAAGGCATTATCCTCCACCAAACCTCTTCTCTCCATATCTTCCTTCACTTTATCTCGCCATCTAATTCTCGTCTCCCTCTTGATCTTCTTCCTCTAAAAGGTTCCTCCCAAACCCTCTTCACTCCCTCCTCGTCATCTGTCCTCAACACATGCCCATGCCATCTCAGTCGTGACTCTCTTATCACCTCTGTAATCTTTACTAAGCCTGCCCGTCTTCTTACTTCAGCATTTTCCACTTCCTCTTTTCTTCTTAGAGCCCATGTTTCTGTTCCATACATTAATACTGGTCTTATCACTGTGTTATATAATTTGACTTTTAGTTTGATTGATATTTTTTTATCACATACCACTCCACCTACCTCTCTCCACTTCCCCCATGCAGCTTTTATCGTACTTTCAACTTCAGCGGCACATCCTCCCTCTTGGCTTAAAGTAGAACCTAAAAGTATTTAAACTTTTCAGCCTGTTTTACAATCGAACCTCTTCTTTCTTGTATTACTATTCTGTCTCTGTCTTCCCTACTTCTCAGCAAAACCTCTGTTTTATTTACATTCACCTTTAAGCCACCCCTCTCTAAAGATTCCTGCCACTCTCCAACCCTTCTCTGTAGTAATCATCAGATCATCGGCGTACAATTCCCACAGCTCTTCATTCCTGATCGCTTCACTCAACACATCCATGACCAGCACAAACAAAAATGGTCTTAATGCTGACACCTGGTGTAATCCAACACTAACTTCAAAGTTTTCTGTTTCCCCAACCGCTGTTATAACTTTTGTATGCGTTCTTTTATATCATCTCGACCATCCTAACCAACTTTTCTGGGACTTTCCTTTTCCTTAAACACCAAAACATCACTTCCCTTGGGATTCTATCATATGTTTTCTCTAGGTCTATGAATGTACAATAGAGCTCTGTTCCTGTAGCTGTCTTACTATGAAGATGGCATCCACTGTCTCTCTTCATCTCATGAATCCATACTGCTGCTTCCCGATCTTTTATACCTTGGATGTCAATTCAAATATAGTACTATAAGTTTCAGTAAAATTGTGAAATCCGAAATCCCTGAAATTTTCGGGCAATTCGTCATATCACCATTTCACTTAGGGACATTTGATCCCCGAGGGGTTATCAATAAACAGGCGAAACATTTGATTATCGAGCGATTAGTACTAAACACTGCAAAACAGTGTAGATGAAGCACTGTTTCGCCGTGTTTAGTACCAGCCCACGGGAATCAAAATTTCCTAAGTGAATTTGTGTTTTCACGAATTCCATGAATACTTCAGGGACTAAGTGAAATTCCTGATTTCAGAGTTTTACTGTATATGCCGTCAAACATTTTGGTAATCAAAATCCGTAATAAAAAGTAAGGTGCGTCATTTATATTTTAAAATATAAAAAAAATCTTCATTTTTTATAAAACTTCCCCCATACGCTCATACAACAAATTGAATCCTCCTGTCTTTATGATTGCATCAAGAGAACAATCTGAAATTACCGAACAATATTTTGCGTTTTTGCAGTCATGCTCTGCGTTGGCTTCCCGGATATTTCTGGACTAAGCGAATGGACACGAGTCATTTTAATCCTATTATTATTCATAAGTTTGCAAATGACGCATAATCAACTACTGGAAAATTTTCATTTGAACGGCTGTCATGCTGTTCACACATTCCTCTGGATGCTGATTTTGGTAGAAAGAAAAACTACATATTACCACAATATTCAATAATAAAAGATATAAAATAACAAAAACTGTTGCCTCGTCTATTTCAATCTAGATTATACTAAGATATGGTCCAAAAAAATCCTGTTACTCTCTTAATTTTCATCAAAGGTGATAGAATAATTTTTTATTATGCATCAAAAGAATGACGAAATAAATAATGAAACATGAATATGCAAACCTCTGTATACCATGATATACTTTGCTGATACCATGAAGGAAGATGTTACATGGGCAAACAAATCAAATATTTTTAATGATGTTACAACTCACAACCTATATCATTTCTCTTTATCTAGAGTCCCTCTCTACCTTGCCTCCCACAAGCACCTACCGTGATTATTTGTGTTGTAACTACGTCCAAGACCACCATGATTTTATTATAGACGTATTAATCTAAAAATAGCCATCTGTTCAAGAACTGCATAATATAAAACAATTCATTAAGACATACAAACAATCTATTTAATATGTAGATATAATCTACTACATTAAATAGATAAAAATAAAAACAATTCAGTACTAGCACATTCTAAACTTAAGGTTGTTATGTTATCAAAAAATATGCGCTAGCACACACACACACACACACACACACACACACACACATCCACAAAAGTTACAATCACTGCTAACTCTTATGTCAGACTCCTTTTAATTCTTTTTCTACTCGACTGCATATTTGACTATCACTAGAAGGAATTTTGTCTTGTTTTGACCAGATTAAGTCACCTTTCAATTCTTACCCATCATGATATACCGACACGGAAATGAAATTCATTCAATGAAGATGATAAGTTCACAGTCTTGCATATCTAAATCAGTTATACAGTTGTCAATGAATTTCGTAAATTAGAATATCTGTTTAATTATCAATATAAAAGCCACTTATCAGAATCTGGTGATATTACAATTGCTGATACATGATAATAAAATGTAATCAACTGTAATCAGATGACCGGTAGTTATTTGATATGAAAGTCGCGTGCAATAAGTAGATCGCGAAAGGATAATGTAGCAATCATATATATTATTTCTGGTACAAGACTTCCACATTAGGAACTTAAGGCTGGATCTTAAAGTAACAAATATCTTATGCATGATTCTTTTAATGACGCTCACGTTTTCTTGCGTTCTTAGTTTTCGCATTTTCCATGAAAGGCGGCAATGATTTTACTCTTAGCTGACAAAACATTTCAAGAGAAAATGCTGAATAACTCGAAAACTAATCTATGAAGGATCCAGGCACCTTGTTTCAATGAGAACGGAATTACTGCAGTCAGTTGCTAAGAGGATAATAAAAGCAAACCTTATCAACATTTAAAAAGCTTTTTTTTAAATTCTGCTGCATTGCAACCATTATTCGAGGTTCGCAGGCAGCTAATAACGTTACCATAAGTTCATTTTTCTACATTTCACGAAACCAAGCGGCTCATCGGATAAAATGGACCCTCTTATAGAGAGCTAAATCAACAATAAACATAACTTTCAGTTATTTATCATGAACTCCTTGTGTAACTGTTTACGACAATAAACAACATTCCGTTATTGAAAATACATTAAAAGTCTGTGATGTCCGTGATCCAACACATCCAAAGGGCTTGCAACCTCCCTGATTATTTATTAATTCAGTTTTGAGAAGCATAAGAAAGATGTCTTGTCTACCCTTTCGATTTCTGTTTATAAAGCACGCTGACAAACATACATGCATGTTCGCATGTATGCACAAACCCATGTATGCACACACACAAAAAAGGGAAAGCGAACTTGTGCAGATGCTTTGGATGGCTGTGGTCAGGTTGGGAACCTACCCACCATAGGTGACTGCGATAAAGATAACCTTATTGCATCTACCTTACATTCTTATGCGGAAGGTTAAAAGAAGGTTTTTTTTTTTTTTTTTTTTTTTTGTGCATATGCAGCAGCGACCCCATTATGAAGAGTTCTCTGTTGGAGAAAAGGGGGCAGGTCTCCGATATGGCCTCCAGATGTCTCCAAATATATCAATATTTGATAAATCACTCTCGCATACTTGGTCATGTTTAATGTTGATATTCACATAAAAAGGGTCGGTCGTGAAGAAACACTTGGTGTCTTAAGAACTGGCTACTATGACAGAATGAGGAAGTCACTTAGGTTTAGGGACAATGGGAAATAGCAACTAATGATTTTTATTTTGGTCACTTATAAGGTAGTTTTGGAGATTTGACCTCTGGTCCACTGCTTTACTGGTAACCACAACCACAACATGATGCTATCTGTGCAGAAGATGATAGAGCACGAGAACAAATTCATCTTTAGAGAACTGCAGATTTCTGAGGTCTGAAGTACCAAAGGGAGATTTAGAATGGTAGTTTCGTTTGAAGCTTTCCTTCACGATACCTGACAAATATAGAAGTCATGGTAGTATTTCGCCTTAGATGGAATTTACCACCTACTTTAGGCTGCAGTACTACTAAGCAACCCGACTACGGTAAAGACCCCTCCGCTCAAAATGAATTCCAAAATTAAAAGTTCTTGCTTATTCCTGCACTTTACAAGTGTCTTAGGAGGTCATGCCCGTAGCATTGTTTTTCCGTGAAACGAAAGTGCTTTGTTTGACTGGTTCGGACACCAAAGTTTTTTCCTCCTACTTGTAACAGTGGTGCTCAAATCTCATGCGACATGATTCTTTTTGTATCGTCCAGATTCTCAGACTCACGTGATGTTACCAAGTAGTGTTATACTTTTTTTTCTGTCATACATGTCGAAAAGTTTTCCTTATGGTTATATAAATATGATCCCTTTTATGCATTGGCATAATTCGTAATCTGTGTGATTTGAACTGATTTTCTTTTTTTACGCTGCTAAGTTCAAAGTGCGGTGTGCTAAGGTTAGCTGTGCCATCAGTGAAAGCACACTTTACATGCTCCTCGGACTGGTCACATCTACGTCTGCTGCATTATGACAGTAAACCTAATTAAGCTCAACAGTCATAACAACATTTTCAACGTAGGAATGTGAATTAAACAAGTTTTTCCTTGAATTTTGAAGCTTTCGGCTGTGTTTAAGCTGCCTGTATGTTGCAAAATGTTTTATAGGCCTAAAAACGTAATCGAAGCCTTCTGAGATATCTGTTATTAATGAATTTATTTGTAGAGATTATCTGTTTTTTGACTAATACAATAGGAATGGAAAAAATTACAACCAGTTGTTTTTTGAATGTTGAAGTTTTAGGCTGCGTTTTAAGTTTCTGCTTATATGTTGCAAAATGATTTATAGGCCTAAAAGAATAAATCTAAGCCTTATGAGATATAATGTTACTAATGCTTTTATTTGTAGAGATTACCTGTTCTTTGAGGAGTGAAAGATGATGCCTTTGATTATATGGAGAAGATGACTATTAATCGAAATATCTTAAGTATTAATTTCAAGGCGTATGGAACAATTGTTTTTCAACTGGTTTAAATTGTTTTCTTAAAAGTCCTTCTCCTTGCTTTTGGAGTATAATTTATTCTTTCATAAAGTAACTTCAAGAACAAGAATGTGTAGATAACGTCATTTGCTTTCTGGCCAAATTGTTAATAGAGAGATGTGATTGTTAATTGTATAGTAAAGAAATCTAGCACCTACTATGAAATTCAGGGTCTCTGTAACACGGTTTTTTGGACTTTGCTCCTTGTCAAAGCATCGGATGTAGCTGAAAGTTGACATATGTATATTTTACAACCACACACAAATTTTGTCCAGCATTATCAATAACCTAAACCCGATAGTTTTAATTTCTATAGAGTAAAATGATCTAGCCGACGCCATGGCCAATGATTACGAGCCAAGAGTCGAAAAACATTCATTACGTAAGCAAGGTAAACACGCCTTTTGACGAAATGTTGCCCCGCCCATCCACCAGGCAGAAACTCCATCGGCTCTGAAACCCAAAGACTTTATGAATGGCGGAACGATACATAGATGTGTGGGTGGGGTATCAGTGCTAGCGTAGTAATATTACTGTAGCAGTAGTGCCGCAACAGTAATAGCAGTAATATACATGAATTAAACGTTTAGGCCAACTGCTGGGATCCTTGAGGATCATTTAGCACTTGTTTACAACTACTCGAGAAATTAGTTTTATAGACAGATGTTAAATTTTCTAATCCAACAGTGCCCATGGTAGCCTTCAGTGTTATCCTGAATTATAACGACTCGAAAGTGGTGGAGCTCATGAAGTCATCATTCTGACAATAATTATTGGTGAAGGTTTAAAGCCAATATACGGTACCGGCTGTTTTTTTTTTTCAGTAAATAGGTAGATAGCCAATAAATAAAAATTGCCTGACATTGGATATAGCAGTTTTCAAATCAAGCTTGTCTACTATGTTTTTGAAATTACCAGCTATTCCCTACATCTTGTCAATCTGATTGTGACCTATAAAGTAGACTGTAATTTCTTAGAAACCTATTTTGGGAGTTAGACTAATATCGAAGTGTTTTTGTATTTAGTAACATATTTTGTTGGTTTGTTCATTATGACAATTATCAGTGGAGAGGTTCCAGAGTTCATAAAGGTGTACTGCTTTGCTTGTATTTAAATTTGTATGTCATTGTTGCTAGAGGTTTAGCCTTCGTTACGTACAGCCAATCATCCATCGAGAAAGAGGGAAGAAAGCCGTCATAAGTTACGTAACGATGCGTTCGAAACCTTTTCTCTGAGTAAGTTGGCCTGTCTTCAAAAAAGTCACTTTTTACATTATAAGTACCAAATTTTATTCAACCTACGTAATGCAGAATACAGTCAAAATTTATGTGTAGATATAATATGTATTCTGAATAAGCGTTATATTTATGAACTGCATAGATAAAACAGTTATTGCGAAAAAACCGTTTGTTAACAGAGGCCCTGAATCTCATAGTAAGGCCTAGGAACAATATCTTGGCTTTGGCAAAAGAATAATTGCATAGGCGAATATTTGCTAATATGCCATAATTTTTTTAATATTTAAGAATTATAACAATTAATTATGTATGAAAATCCAAATATTCCTCTAGCCACATATAAAGTAAGTGTTTTCAAGATAATTTCATTGTCGCTACTCAGTGTAGACCTACCTTATTGTTACACCGGGTGGTTGTTGTTGCACCGACACTAATGATACGTCACACACGCTCCCCTCACACGTTGATATCGGTGGGCGCATTCTACTTTTGTATATACATATTTACATTTTTTTTTCAGCATTGAGGTGTAAAAGCAATCAAATAGGACTATTTCAAATTTTATGTTGGCTTTGGAAGCATTATTACTGTTATGACTTTTTTTTTTAACATTTGAACTGATGACGACTTCATTTTGGTCAAATGCTTCAGCGATGTGAACGAAAGTTTTGAAAATGTTTCGAAAGAGTTTTTTCTGTTGGAAATTTGCTAAAAGTGACATTTTCTTAAAGGTTTTGACATATATAACAGATTTCACTCTTATGAAACATATTATGTCCATATTGTAGACAATAATCGCGTTTCTGCATTGAAATAATAGATAAATATGGAGCATGCTAGTTGCCAGTTAGTGAATTTTGAACGAAATCTTATGGAGTCATGTCGCATGAGATTTGAGCATCACTGTACCTTAGGTTCCAAGTTGCATTCAGAAGACTTGACCTGCAAACGATCCATAAACTCAAATACTGAAGTCGTTTTTCTTCACATAGGAAGCAAAATTTAATTTTAAAGCTGTTGAAGTTTGCTGGTCCTAAGCCAGTTAGCAGCAATGTGTGTTTATGAGAACGTTTGAGTGTATTCTAAATATCGACTCAAAATTCTTGCCCGTCTAATAGTAACGTTATACTCGATTTATGGACCTTTTTATATTTTTCAAAACGTCCTAATCGCGCTCTAAAGAAACCTTTTTTCTTTTTCACATAAATTATCCTCGTTGATAACAGATTGTCATGGAGGCAGGCGTCTCTCAGGCGGTTCGGATTTAACTGACGCGAATCCATCTTCTGCCAGAGCCTTGTCAAGACTTGAGCTCTTTTCCTTACACCTCCTTCGTTTTCTATAAATAATTAAAAAGGTATCTATCCCAATCTTCCTCCAGAATTCATAAAGAACAGCTGTATATTCGTTCACTTGGTCTATGTATTTGCTATTTTTTCTTCTTTTTCATATTACTATATGTGCCATTAGTACTAGAAATGGTTCTAACAAGGCAACATTCAATCGTTTCTTTTTAAAAGCTGAATAAATTACCACAATGGCATTTATATGGTATTACCTGCAGATGAAATAGAAAG
>NC_061110.1:39354557-39403995 GCF_015104395.2 Macrobrachium nipponense | reverse complement strand
CTTTCTATTTCATCTGCAGGTAATACCATATAAATGACAGTATGGTAATTTATTCAGTATGGCAATTATACTTGCATGTAATATTCAGTTTCATTCACTACTTGAAGGAATAAACATTGAATTTATTATAGATCCTCATTAAGGAATTATCATTATCCACTGCAGTTCCTAAGAATGAAATGATAACAGAGCGACGAACGAGGGAAAAGTTTTTAAAAAGAAACGATTATATGTTGCCATGTTAGAACCATTCTAGTACTAATGGCACATATAGTAATAAGAAAAAGAAGAAAAAAGAGCAAATAAATAGACCAAGTGAATGAATATACAGCTGTTCTTTATGAATTCTGGAGGAAGATTGGGATAGATACCTTTTTAATTATTTATAGAAAACGAAGGAGGTGTAAGGAAAAGCGCTCAAGTCTTGACAAGGCTCTGGCAGAAGAGGATTCGCGTCAGTAAATCCGAACCCTGAGAGACTGCCTGCCTCGTGACAATCGTTATCAAACGAGGATAATTTATGTGAAAAAAGGTTTCTTTAGAGCGCGATAAGGACGTTTTGAAAAATATAAAAAGGTCCATAAATCGACGTATAACGTTACTAATAGACAGGGGCAAGAATTTTGAGTCGATATTTAGAATACACTCAAACGTTCTCATAAACACACATTGCTGCTAACTGGCTTAGGACCAGCAAACTTCAACAGCTTTAAAATTAAATTTTGCTTCCTATGTGAAGAAAAACGACTTCAGTATTTGAGTTTATGGACCGTTTGCAGGTCAAGTCTTCTGAATGCAACTTGGAACATAAGGTACAAGTAGGAAAAAACTTTGGTGTCCGAACCAGTCAAACAAAGCACTTTCGTTTCACGGAAAGCAATGCTACGGGCATGACCTCCTAAGACACTTGTAAAATCCAGGAATAAGCAAGAACTTTTAATTTTGGAATTCATTTTGAGCGGAGGGGTCTTTACCGTAGTCGGGTTGCTTAGTAGTACTGCAGCCTAAAGTAGGTGGTAAATTCCATCTAAGGCGAAATACTACCATGACTTCTATATTTGTGAAGGAAAGCTTCAAACGAAAACTCTACCATTCTAAATCACCCCTTGGTACTTCAGACCTCAGAAATCTTCAATTCTCCAAAGATGACTTTGTTCTCGTGCTCTATCTTCTTCTGCACAGATAGCATCATATTGTGGTTACCAGTAAAGCAGTGGACCAGAGGTCAAACCTCCAGAGCTACCTTATAAGTGACCAAAATAAAAATCATTAGTTGCTATTTCCCATTGTCCCTAAACCTAAGTGACTTCCTCATTCTGTCATAGTAGCCAGTTCTTAAGACACCAAGTGTTTCTTCACGACCGACCCTTTTTATGTAAATATCAACATTAAACATGACCAAGTATGCGAGAGTGATTTATCAAATATTGATATATTTGGAGACATCTGGAGGCCATATCGGAGACCTGCCCCCTTTTCTCCAACAGAGAACTCTTCATAATGGGGTCGCTGCTGCATATGCACAAAAAAAAAAAAAAAAAAAAAACGTTCTTTTAACCTTCCGCATAAGAATGCATGGTATATGGAATAAGGTTATCTTTATCGCAGTCACCTATGGTGGGTAGGTTCCCAACCTGACCACAGCCATCCAAAGCATCTGCACAAGTTCGCTTTCCCTTTTTTGTGTGTGTGCATACATGGGTTTGTGCATACATGCGAACATGCATGTATGTTTGTCAGCGTGCTTTATAAACAGAAATCGAAAGGGTAGACAAGACATCTTTCTTATGCTTCTCAAAACTGAATTAATAAATAATCAGGGAGGTTGCAAGCCCTTTGGATGTGTTGGATCACGGACATCACAGACTTTTAATGTATTTTCAATAACGGAATGTTGTTTATTGTCGTAAACAGTTACACAAGGAGTTCATGATAAATAACTGAATAACTGAAAGTTATGTTTATTGTTGATTTAGCTCTCTATAAGAGGGTCCATTTTATCCGATGAGCCGCTTGGTTTCGTGAAATGTAGAAAAATGAACTTATGGTAACGTTATTAGCTGCCTACGAACCTCGAATAATGGTTGCAATGCAGCAGAATTAAAAAAAAAGCTTTTTAAATGTTGATAAGGTTTGCTTTTATTATCCTCTTAGCAACTGACTGCAGTAATTCCGTTCTCATTGAAACAAGGTGCCTGGATCCTTCATAGATTAGTTGTCGAGTTATTCAGCATTTTCTCTTGAAATGTTTTGTCAGCTAAGAGTAAAATCATTGCCGCCTTTCATGGAAAATGCGAAAACTAAGAACGCAAGAAAACGTGAGCGTCATTAAAAGAATCATGCATAAGATATTTGTTACTTTAAGATCCAGCCTTAAGTTCCTAATGTGGAAGTCTTGTACCAGAAATAATATATATGATTGCTACATTATCCTTTCGCGATCTACTTATTGCAAGCGACTTTAATATTAAATAACAACCGGTCATCTGATTACAGTTCATTACATTTTATTATTATGTATCAGCAATTGTAATATCACCAGATTCTGATAAGTGGCTTTTATATTGATAATTAAACAGATATTCTAATTTACGAAATTCATTGACAACTGTATAACCGATTTAGATATGCAAGACTGTGAACTTATAATTTTCATTAAATGAATTTCATTTCCGTGTCGGTATATCATGATGGGTAAGAATTGAAAGGTGACTTAATCTGGTCAAAACAAGACAAAATTCCTTCTAGTGATAGTCAAATATGCAGTCGAGTAGAAAAAGAATTAAAAGGAGTCTGACATAAGAGTTAGCAGTGATTGTAACTTTTGTGGATGTGTGTTGTGTGTGTGTGTGTGTGTGTGTAGCGCATATTTTTTGAAAACATAAGAACCTTAAGTTAGAATGTGCTACTATGAGATTCAGAGCCTCTGTAACACGGTTTTTCGCAATAACTTTTTATCTATGCATTTCAGAAATATAACACTTATTCAGAATACATATTATATCTACACATAAATTTTGACCTGTATTCTGCATTACGTAGGTTGAATAAATTTGGTACTTATACTGTAAAAGTTACCTTTTTGAAGACAGGCCAACTACTCAGAGAGAAGGTTTCGAACGCACTCGTTACGTAACTGATGACAGCATTTCTTCCCTCTTTCCCGATGGATGATTGGCTATTCTTAACGAAGGCTATACCTCTGGCAACAATGACAAAAATTTAAATACATGCAAAGCAGTACACCTTTAAGAACTCTGAATCCTCTCCACTGATAATTGTCATAAATGAACAAACCTACAAAATATGTTAATAAATACAAAAAAACACTTTGATTATTAGTCTAACTCCCAAAATAAGTGTCCTAAGAAATTATAATCTACTTTATACGTCACAATCAGATTGGCAAGATGTAGGGAATAGTTGGTAATTTTCTAAGACATAGTAGACAAGCTTGATTTGTTAACTGCTGTATCCAATGTCAAGCAATTTTATTTATCGGCTATCTACCTATTTACTAAAAAAAAAAAAAAAAAAAAAAAAAACAAAAAAAAAAAAAAAAAAAAAAAAAAATAGACGGTATCGTATTTTGGCTTTAAACCTTCACCAATAATTATCGTCAGAATGATGACGTCATGAGGCTCCATCCACTTTGGCCTCGTTATAATTCAGGATAACAATGAAGGCTATCATGGCCATTGTTGTATTAGAAAATCTAACTTCTGGCTATAAAACTCATTTCTCGAGTAGTTGTAAGAAGTGCTAAATGATCCTCCGGGATCCCAGCAGTTGGCCTAAACGTTTAATTCATGTATATTGCTGCTATTACTAATTTTGCGGCACTACTGCTACAGTAGTATTACTATGCTAGCGCAGACACCCCACCCACATCTATGTATCGTTCCGCCATTCATAAAGTCTTTATACCCAACATGGTCGTACAGACTAAAGAAGACGAAAAAAAATGATATCGGATGATCAGTTGGTCTGCTGGAGATTTTAGCACATATAAGCTTGTATTTACTTTGGATAAAAATCTTATTTTAACAAAAATAGTTATATAAAGACTTTACATACAATCTCTCTCTCTCTCTCTCTCTCTCTACTCACTCTTCCTCTCTCTCCTCTCGTCTCTCTCTCTCCTCATTTCTCTCTCTCTCTCCTCTCTCTATCTTGGTGGCAGAGTGAATAGTTAATGAAAATGTTCGAAATCCTGAATGACATTACAAGTATTATAATCACGTTACGCTAAATACAAATCAGACATAAACATTGGATTTAAACTAGAAACTAAATAATTACCTATTCAGATTATAGTAAGTATGGCCACGGGCTTTTCTTTTGACTGTATAAAGTTGCAAGTCGTAAGAAAAATGCAGTTTTACAACCACGGGGACAATTCCAAATCCTGTTAGCCATTCTTGACTACTATGGGTTTCAGAGCCGATGGAATAAGGTGAATGGATTTCTGTCTAGTGGATGGGCGGGGCAACATTTCGTAAAACGATGTTTACCTTGCTTACGTAATGAATGTTTTTTCGACTCTTGGCTCGCAATCATTGGCCATGGCGTCGGCTAGATCATTTTACTCTATAAAAATTAAAACTATCGGGTTAGGTTATTGATAATGCTGACAAAATTTGTGTGTGGTTGTAAAATATACATATGTCAACTTTCAGCTACATCCGATGCTTTGACAAGGAGCAAAGTCCAAAAAACCGTGTTACAGAGACCTGAATCTCATAGTAGTACCTGAATTGTTTTTTATTTTTATCTATTTAATGTAGAAGATTATCTCTACATATTAAACTAGATTGTTTGTATGCCTAAATGAATTGTTTTATAGTATGCAGTTCTTGAACAGATGGCTATTTTTAGATTAATATGTCATAATAAAATCATGGCGGTCAGGGACGTAATTACAACACAAATAATCACGGTAGGTGCATGTGGGGGTAAGGTAGAGAGGGACTCTAGATAAAGAGAAATGATATAGGTTGTGAGTTGTAACATCTTCCTTCATGGTATCAGCAAAGTATATCATGGTATACAGAGGTTTGCATATTCATATTTCATTATTTATTTCGTCATTCTTTTGACGCATAATAAAAATTATTTTATCACCTTTAATAAAAATTAAGAGAGTAACAGGATTTTTTTGGACAATATCTTAGTATAATCTAGATTGAAATAGACGAGGCAACAGGTTTTTTTTATTTTATATTCTTTTATTATTGATATTGTGGTAATATGTAGTTTTTCTTTCTACCAAAATCAGCATCCAGAGGAATGTGTGAACAGCATGCTAGCCGTTTTAAATGAAAATTTTCCAGTAGTTGATTATGCGTTATTTGCAAACTTATGAATAATAATAGGATTAAAATGACTCGTGTCCATTCGCTTAGTCCAGAAATATCCGGGAAGCCAACGCAGAGCATGACTGCAAAAACGCAAAATATTGTTCGGTAATTTCAGATTGTTCTCTTGATGCAATCATAAAGATAGGAGGATTCAATTTGTTGTATGAGCGTATAGGGGAAGTTTTATAAAAAATGAAGATTTTAAAATATAAATGACGCACCTTACTTTTCATTACGGATTTTATTTAATAAAATGTTTGACGGCATATACAGTAAAACTCTGAAATCAGGAATTTCACTTAGTCCCTGAAGTATTCATGGAATTCGTGAAAACACAAATTCACTTAGGAAATTTTGATTCCCGTGGGCTGGTACTAAACACGGCGAAACAGTGCTTCATCTACACTGTTTTGCAGTGTTTAGTACTAATCGCTCGATAATCAAATGTTTCGCCTGTTTATTGATAACCCCTCGGGGATCAAATGTCCCTAAGTGAAATTGCGGAAAAAATTTCAGGGATTCGGATTTCACAGTTTTACTGAAACGTATCGAACTATATTTGAATTTTGATATCCAAGGTATAAAAGATCGGGAAGCAGCAGTATGGATTCATGAGATGAAGAGAGACAGTGGATGCCATCTTCATAGTAAGACAGCTACAGGAACAGAGCTCTATTGTACATTCATAGACCTAGAGAAAACATATGATAGAATCCCAAGGGAAGTGATGTTTTGGTGTTTAAGGAAAAGGAAAGTCCCAGAAAAGTTGGTTAGGATGGTCGAGAGGATATATAAAAGAACGCATACAAAAGTTATAACAGCGGTTGGGGAAACAGAAAACTTTGAAGTTAGTGTTTTGGATTTACACCAGGTGTCAGCATTAAGACCATTTTTGTTTGTGCTGGTCATGGATGTGTTGAGTGAAGCGATCAGGAATGAAGAGCTGTGGGAATTGTACGCCGATGATCTGATGATTACTACAGAGAAGGGTTGGAGAGTGGCAGGAATCTTAAAGGTGAATGTAAATAAAACAGAGGTTTTGTTCTGAGCAGTAGGGAAGATAGAGACAGAATAGTAATACAAGAAAGAAGAGGTTCGATTGTAAAACAGGCTGAAAAGTTTAAATACTTTTAGGTTCTACTTTAAGCCAAGAGGGAGGATATGCCGCTGAAGTTGACAGTACGATAAAAGCTGCATGGGGGAAGTGAAGAGAGGTAGGTGGAGTGGTATGTGATAAAAAAATATCAATCAAACTAAAAGTCAAATTATATAACACAGTGATAAGACCAGTATTAATGTATGGAACAAAAACATGGGCTCTAAGAAGAAAAGAGGAAGTAAAGCTTGAGAGAACAGAGATGAGAATGCTGAGGTGGATTATGCGAATGTCGCTGCCTTGAGGGAGTAGAAAATGCTGAAGTAAGAAGACGGGCAGGCTTAGTAAAGAGAGTCACGATTGAGATGGCATGGGCATGTGTTGAGGACAGATGACGAGGAGGGAGTGAAGAGGACTTGGGAGGACCTGTTTAGAGGAAGAAGATCAAGAGGGAGACGAGAATTAGATGGCGAGATAAAGTGAAGGAAGATATGGAGAGAAGAGGTTTGGTGGAGGATCATGCCTTTGATAGAAGGCAGTGGAGAAGGCGCATTTGGCAACCGACCCCTTCATGTCGGGATAACAGTGGGAAAGAAGAAGAAGAGAAAGTATGAAAGAACAGTCGAATGGTGCTGTCGTCAGCGCGAAAGTGAAAACTACACCCGTCCAGCCTTGTGATCACAGGCTCTGAAATTGGTTTTCACTAATCCTACAAAATCAGTAACTTCTTTACCTAATTTTTTTTTTGGTAACACTGTGTGTGTGTTTTTTTCAGTCCCATCTAAACTTTCTCAATAAACTATCTCAGATGAGTGTTTGCCTCTGACAATCAAAGGACTATTAGATGCTATAAGGGGGTCACGAATTGATGCAGTGAAGGCATTGCTAACTGGAGGATATAGTTAGGCACTAGCCTCCCAGTGGAAACTTACTTTTGAGTTCAATACCGTATGACAAGAGAACAATTTTAATCGTTCTTCTCAAATGATTATTTGTACATTAATGTACTGTATAATAGTTGTTTTCAATATATATAACGATAGATATTCTGGAAAGATACATTAGCTCAACATCCAACGTTTTCTCTTTCGTGGGGAATACCGGTTATAATGCAACCACGATCGCATCAGAATATATCTTAGTTAACACAAGAAGATTGTCCAGAGAAAATGTCAAGGACAAAGGCGACAACATTTGAATCTGAATGGGTATGAATTACTCATATGAAAAGAAGAAAAAAGTTAGAATTTCACGCTTTTTTCTGGTAATGGTTCAGATTCTATTCATCATCTTTTACTCACGAGTCAATCAATGTCCAATATACAAAATAAGAAATTATGGCAGCACTGATGCTTGAGAACTGGAAATGAAATTGAATAATTTATTAATGGTCCTCACAAAACTTTAAAATACTCCTCTCCCTACAGGCGAAAAAATTTATTTTGATTAATTATGTCAAAGGATACTTTCTGCTCTTGGATATCTTTATTGGAAGACGCAGTTGGTAATTTTGTTACAGTGTAATTTGTAAATTTCTGGACGGGAAGCTAAGATATATATATATATATATATATATATATATATACATATATATATATATAGATATATATAATATATAAATATTATTTTAATTATATATATTATATATATATATATATATATATATGTTACCCACCCTGATACCTATTACCAGCGAAGGGTATTTAATAGTTGGTATGCGTTTAACCCGAGCGTAAGACGAACTGGTTACACCTCATCTCCCCCCCCCCAATCTCTCTCTCTCTCTCCTCTCTCTCTCTCTTTCTTTCTCTCTCGAGGTGATCACTGGCATAGCCTTCGCTCTCTCTCTCTTTCTCTCAGATTCTTACAGGATAATTAAATGGAATGATAACTCAAAGTTATCTCTCCTCCATACGGGACTCTCTGTCCCCCCTCGCTAAAAACGCCTGTTACAAAGACATGAGAACATACTCGTAAGCACACACAATTGTAAAGCCAAAGTCAAAGATTAAATAGAACATCTTTACAAAATGTCAAACAGACAACAAGCCATCCCTTTGGCTAAAGTAAGATACACTTACCCATTACAGCATTCTGCCTTTCTCCCACGGACCTCTCTGTAAGTCTCTCCATAGATTTGGCTAAGATGCCATTATGAACGGAAGAGGCACACACATACATACGAACTTCATACACTTCGGTAACGCCTCTATAAACTGGTTACTGTCAGTTTCTAAAGGCACTTGAACAAGACCTCATGAACTGACGAAACATTGACCCGCTTAACAATGCATCTTTGTATCACTCCATCCCTGAAATGATTTATCAGGTTTCTCAGGTCATTGCCTTGGCTCTGTTCTGCGCAAAGTCACAGCACATCACATTGGCATATCAAATATCATATTAATTATAGCTCCTTTCATCTAACACACACATATATATATATATATATATATATATATATATATATAATATATATATATATATATATATGTATATATATATATATATATATATATATATATATATATATATATATATATATATATATATATATAAGTGTGTATGTGTGTTTGCGAATTCACTTTATTTGCATAATTGCAATTGAATTATGTTCTTATATGATTGACAAGAATCTCTTTGTTTATTCCGTCATCTTCTGTTACGACACAGAACCAGCTCAAATAACATGTTATTTCACTGTTGTAATTGAATGAGGGAAAATCTCTCTCTCTCTCTCTCTCTCTCTCTCTCTCTCTCTCTCTCTTCTCTCTGTCTATAGTAAATGAACAAAAAGAGCTATTTTTTCGTGTTTGTTATTCCAGTGTATCGAAACCAATTTTCATCACTCCTTTTGGTTTGTTGGCAACCCGTTTTTATCTATCTATTTATCTCAATATCTAATTACAAAGCTCACAGCCAATTTTAGTTCCTTTTCACCTCAATATCTTAGTAAAAAAAGCAATTTGAAGAGTCAGCACAAACTCCAGCAAAGTCTCAGACACCCAGTTCTGCTCTTGAGCTTCAATTTACCAAAGTCAAATAGGCTGAGGACTACTAACTTACCATTCCAAGTCAAGTTAATGAGAGAACAAAATTGACTCCAAAGCTGCATGCCAGCTAAGGGTCTCTCTCTCTCTCTCTCTCTCTCTCTCTCTCTCTCCTCTCTCTCGTCTCTCTCTCACTCTTTTAAGCCTGACATCAGTGAAGACATCTTTGATGTACTATTTTCCTTACCTGCATCTAAACTCCTCGTTGCTAGAATTTACACTGGATTCTTAAGTAGGAATTCACTTATCGCTTATCAAAGTACTGAAAATGTAAAAACTTTGCATTTAATTATGTGCCTGCTCTATTTAAGGAGTATACAAAATGTAGTTTGATGATATGCATATACATTAATATTCACAAGTATTTAGCGATAAATATTATTTAATATCCATATCCATATGACTAAGGAACAACTTATAGCCAAGGGAATTATAATTGAAAAGTTTATCGCCACGTGCCAGTACTCCACAGTTGCCTGATACAAGGAACAACGAAAGCCAGTGACTTCGAACACTGAAATGCGTTTTCAAAGCCAGTGTCTTTTGTTCTTTTCAAACCAGGCAAAGCAAAGGTTCGGATCCTGATAGTGATAAAGCACTCATCAATTGTAATCCCGCTGGGCTTAAATTATTTCCGAGATATAGAGAACTGGATATCAGACGACATTTGTAGCTTAATGTTTGTGAATATATAGGAAGACTCGGGTGGATATATATATATATATATATATATATATATAGTATATAATATATATATATATATATATATATATATATATATATAATAATATATGAGTTTGGTGCGTTTTTTTTTTTAACCTGTCCACCTGAGCCTTCCTATATATTTACAAATATTGAGCTATAAATGTCGCTTGATATGCAGTTCCACTATATCTCAGGAATAGTTTAAGGCCATGGATATTGCAATTGATATATAAATATATATATATATATATATATATATATATATATATATATATATATATATATATATATATATATATATGAAAGGGACGGAAGTCGATTGGACGTTAAGGCTGTCTTTATAATATGGTGGCATCCACTTTTCGCATTTTGTCTTGAGCGAGAGTCAGGTGGAAGGATGGGGTCAGGGAGGGCCTGTACCCCTGCCTCCCTAAAGTCATGAAAGAGGCGCCTTCGTTAGTGGCGGATATCTAAAAGGATTGTCACCGTCACCGTCAAATAGTTCTGGTGTAACAGAGAAAGTGTGGTGTAAGTTCAGTTACGAAATAAGAAACAAGTTGGGGAGGGGGGGGTTGGGGGAGGGGGATGTCAAGATGGATTCAGGAATAATCAAGGATTTATCGAAGCGCTTCTCTCCCTGTTTTTACTTGGTTGCCCGTTAAGGCAGACAAAGTGAAGTCGAGGCATGATGGTGAGAAACAAAACTGGGTTAGTCAAAGAGGGAACAGTGGAATGTTATCAAAGAGAAGAAAGCAATGGACTAAAATAAAGGCCTTTTGTAACAGCCTCAGTCTCTCTATCTTTCTGTCTACACTGGGTATTATGACTGTTATTTGGTCTGCGTTTCTAGACCACGTTGCTCAGAGAAAAAGGTGCAAGGAAGCAGTGGCAGAGATTAAAGATCTGGCTCTCTGTTTGTGTGTGTGTGTGTGTGTGTGTGTCGTACAAAAACTGAAATGGCTTATACGTGATCATATATATCTCTCTCACACTCTCACTATATCTGTCCATGTCTGTTTTTATGTATACATGCATGCTAAAATCATCGGAACATACGACACATGCATATATGCAAGTCTTGAGAGAGAGAGAGAGAGAGAGAGAGAGAGAGAGAGAGAGAGTGATGAACAGTTATTTGAAATAGGCATATAGAAAGTGTTTATATGAGACAAAATTCAAGACACTAATATTTGTAAGGAATGTATTTTTAACAGTAAAGTCCAAGCATGTTTCATTACCTTGCAAAGTGGTAAACCGGAAGTTATTGGGCATGAATGGGTAAAACTCAGGCTTTGATACATGGTCAGCAGGTACTATGCGCACAATGTTACTTTGTATATCGAAATTCTTAGCAAAAGGAAATATTGAAAGTGCATCAATAGTTAGCGCTGAATTCTCAGGTTTTTTTTTCTTTTTACTCACTTTCTTGAAAAGATCAGTAAAAGATGAATGAGTAGGGATACTACGTGATTCTAAATACGTAAAAGCTAGTCCCTTTACTCCTGAAAAAAGTTCTTCTAATAAAATTTAATTTCTAACACAATGTTATAGTCTGTTTATCTAGAGATGAATTTTGTGTTGGAACCCCGCATATACCGTACTGAATATCTTATCAGATAATATGCTGCGCGATTATTTATTAGAAAGTTATAGGTTGTAAGATTTATGTGTTGACAGAGAAGAGAACTGATTTTTACTCATAGTTCCTCTCTGATCGCCTTTAATATCTCACTAAATAATGCTAACGAACTCCACATTTCATTACCTAAGACATGGAGGTAAAATTGTGATTCCAACCTTCCGTGAACCAGATAAAAGAAATGGGCCATTAAACCTATATCCCGTCCGGCGTTAAATGAAAAGTGAAAGACAATGGGAAAACTAACGGCGCTCTCTTCCTAAATGTGATTGCTTCTAATGTAACGGCACTTCTGGGACAAATAGGGAACACGGTTCGGACAGCTCATGTTGGCCTCGTCTCCTGTTCGCAGATACCGAAAGGAGGGAAACACTTAGCGGAATGTCGACGCTAACGGCTTCTCGAAATTTTTTCCTTCGGGTATGAGTGTAATTGCAAAAAAAAAAAAAAAAAAAAAAACTATCATAATGTTTTGAGTACAGGAATTATGAATATCTGAAAATGCTTTATGAAATAGCAGAAGTACCGTTGATTCAAGATCACTGGTTATTAGATAACGAATGCCATGTTTTTCATAACGTTCTCCCAGACTTCCATTTTGTGTCCAGATCTGGAATGAGTGATGATACACTTTTGTCTGGTAGGCCTTATGGAGGAGACGCCTTTATGTGGAAAAGATCACGTTCTCTTAAATTTGAGACAATAGATACGTCTTTTAGGAGACTTTGTGCTGTAAATGAGACTAGCGTTAATATTAATTTATTTCTGATAACTATGACTGTCTATATGCCACGTAGCGATGGTGATAATGATGGATTTTTTTATGTGTTATGTGAAATAAATACAATTTGTAACACTTATGTAGAGTCATATAGCATCATTGCGGGAGATTTTAATTGAGGTGGACCGGGTAGATTGAAGTGCCAGATATTTCACGAATTTATTGATAGTAACTAGTTTATTTTTCCCATTTTGGATAGAAGATATAACATATTCTTTCATGTACGCTTTGAATCAGAGATCCTTAATTGTTTATATTCATTAACCCCCGCATTAACGACAGGGTATTGGATGGCGGCATAATGGAAGTTGATGAGAAATTATCTGATCATTACTCTTTGGTCCTCAAAATTAGTAGTGACCAACTGGTTGATGACGGTGGGAGTGGAAAGGGAAAATAAATCTAAGATGCTTAAACTCTACGAATCTCAACTGTAATATTCATTCTGCAGAATTTTTTAACTTCATGTTTGATGTAATTGAAATCATGGGGTTATCAGCTAAGTCTTGTTTTCTGAGTTTTAAAAAGAAATCCAATAATAATATCACCATTGATAATAGTGATGGTGATAGTTATGATAATAATAACAGGGGTGGTGGCTGTAGTCATAGAGTTAGGGTTAATAATAATATAATTCGCAAAAGAGGTATTTTAGTGGGGTGGAATTCAAGTGTGAGGCGATTTTGGAATCAGTCCATTTTTTGGCACAATATCGGGAAAGATTGTGAGCGCCCAATGAATAGCTGAGTTGCTGGTTTGAGGAGGCAAACCAGGTTCAGCTACCATAGAGCAGTTAAAACAACGAAACAGAAGCAAAATAAAATTATGCGAGAAAAGGTGGCAATAAATCTGATGAATGGAAACTGGTGTTGTTTTTGGAGAGAAGTTAATTCTGTGTACTCTGATCCAATTTTAAATTCATATATAATTGATGGAAAAAAATATGTTTTTTATTCAGGGAACAGACTGCCAATACACTGCTCTCACATTTGCTAAAGAAACAAGTTGACACTTGAAGACTGTCAGAAGTGTTCAGGTACTAATAGTTTATACCTTGTTTTTATCACTCTAGCAATGGTTGAGTCGGCTGTCAGAAAACTAAATAAAGGAAAAACAGACGATGCATATGGAATTTATGGCGATGCTTTTATTGAAGCCAAACAGAAACTTTATTTTTGTATCATTCCTTTTGAATATTATGTTACGTCATGGAGTGACCAATGACTTTTTGTCCTCGTCAGTTTTTCACCATCAGTTAAAAATAAGAGAAAATGCAAATTATAGAGCAATTGCGCGGAATAGTAGTTTTTGTAAATTCTTAGACTATATTCTTATTGAGTATTTTAAAGATATATTTAAATCAAGCGACCATCATTTTGCTTATATAAGGACTTCTACAGCTATGGAAACCACTGAATATTATATCTCACGCACCTTTACGGGCTGTTGTAAAGCAAGAGCCCGTGCCAGCACAAGGCTGGCTAAATAAGACGACGACGTCTCACTCAGTTCTAGAGGGATCGCTACTCTGCTCGACTGTTCGAAGGCATTTGATTATCAGCTCAAGTACGACAATCTATTCAAAATTCTTATCGATCGTTGTCTGTGTCCCTTTGTTACAAGACTTCTGATAACTATGTATTCGCGTATAGAAGTGCAGGTTAAATAGAACCATTCTTACCCTGACAAAATATACTGTAAGAAATGGGGTTAAACAAGGAGAAGTCTTGTCACCTTTTCTTTTTACTCTACATGGACAACCTTATTCATTGCGTTACTGCAGCTGAAGTTGGATGCTATACAGGGGATATGTGTTCATGTATTTTCATGTATGCTCATGATGTCATTTTACTCGCACCAACTCGTACATCAAAGCAGCATTTATTTGGCAAATGTGAAAAGTTTGACGTGAATTTTGGATTGTCATATAATTCAGATAAACGTGAGTCGATTATATTTGGCAATAGTCTTGATGTATAATTTAAGTTATGTAGTAAGGCTCTCAAAATAATTAATAAGGTAAGACATCTTGATCACATTGTCTAATACAAGAGATATATTTGATGGAAAACATCTAGTCTTTGAAATTAAAGCGAGAACAAATGCCATTATTCGCAGTTTACTTTTTATTGCTCGATGCAAGAATAAAATTTTTTAATACGAATTGTACAAGTTTTTACGGATCTAATTGAAGTAACTTGCAGACAACTGGCTCATATGAGAGATCTGGGCAGAGCTTATAGGGCGTGCTCGCGCAGGCTCCTAGGTCTACACCAGAGGACACACTGTAGTTTAATCCCGTCATTAATGTTAAATTTAACACCATCCTTGGAGATTTCAAGTAGGATGCATAGATTTTTCCTAAGTGTGTATAAACATCCTTCTTCAATAATTTCGATTTATTTCAGAAGTTGTTGTGTCAACAGAGAATCTATAATGTATAGAAACCTTTCTTTTCTGTTAGAAGTTTTACGTTTAAATATTAGTAGTTTTCTGCATATATGCAAAAATTAAGTTAAAGGGAAAATATAGAGATGAATGATCTCAGGAGAGGAATGGAGAGTTTCCGTAATAAAAGAACTTATTGGCTGTAAAGAAAACTTTAGTTCGTGTAACTTAAGTTTTGTACAGCTAAAAGAAATTTTAGATTATTTGCGTGTTAGCTGATTTTATCAGCTATTTAAGAAACTCATTTTGAACTTCTTTGATACCTCACCTTTCATGAACTCGCTATCGGCGGACGCGTAGAGTTGACAATTTTCTAATGTGGCTTAAAAGTTATGAATCCATATGCTTAAATGGCCTGTAAATAGAGTAAGTTACAGTTCCCATAATGTTGGATAAATGTAGGTGACTCTTGATCAAAAATTGCCAGGCGCATCAATATTTGTGTACTGATAGCTAATAATTTGATATCTACAATGATTTGCAGCAACTACACCTCTACAAAGTGACAAGAGTTTATGCAAACTTTTCTACTCTGTAGTCATATGTCTATAGCTTTTAACATTTCTTTAGAGGCAAGATGGTTTTAGCTAGGTTTTTATTTCCATAGACCATTCATTATATTTATTTATTTATTTATTTATTTATTTTTTGTTGGGGGTGGGGTGACCAGAAATGAATGTTCGTTTAAGGTCACTATCTAACACAATCGTTGACATTTTTATAATTTCTTGGTGGTAAAGTGTAGTTGCAATGCATTGTCAAGTGCATCAAAGGCACTTTTTCTTACGATATAGTTAATTCATAATCATTTCACTGAAAATATTCCAGTATTGTATGGGTCGTCCGTCCTGGTGTACATAATTCGCGTATAAAAAAAAACTAAACTACACACGTGAATATCCTTTTGAAGTAATTATAGGTCAACTGCTAATGATTTTCCACAATGAAATTCAAATGATATAAATCAAAAGAGGATTTCAGTTTCAAATAATAACTTTGTAGACAAAAGAACCCTTCATCAGACTGAGCAGTCAACCTATAAATCCCTACTTTCCAAACCTTCCATTTCTGATCTTTCCTAAAATCTATTCTCTTTAGTCTATTCTATTTTTGGCCCAATTGCAAAATTCTACGCATTTTTAGACTTAGTTCGGTAAACAGGCGAATAAGCAGAAACATGTTACCCGGCTGTATGTAATAATGCATCCTTTGAGAGGCTTATAAACGTTAATTAAATTTTCTCTCTCTCTCTCTCTCTCTTCTCTCTCTCTCTCTCTCTCTCTCTCTCCCCAGAATAAATCGCATTGCTTGAGCAGTAATTGAGGCATCAGTACAGAATACATTAGGAGAGTGGGGGACATCACCTAGGTAATCCCTTTATTCCGTTGATGGCTTTTCATTTACATGTCTTGTAAGGTTATCACCATGAGCGTGACTTGTGACCATTTGCAAATCTGTCAAATCACGCTCTCTGCTTGGTTAATCTCTCGTTGGCGAATTTCTCTTCTTTTCTCATATTTTCACCCTTTTATTCTCATTTTCCCTATAAATCAGTATCATTTTTCCAAAGACTTATGTCATTTCAATTCATTTATCATATATCTATTCGAATATTCTAATAACGAATCAATTACATTTCTCAACGTCAGTGATTGACCAGAGAAAAATTGATGTCTTCTGAGTGAGGCAACTTTGATTTTGCTACATACCGTCATCAAATATAGCAGTAGTGACAGTAGTATCGCATCTCTATCAAAACATGTCTTTCCGATACCGTTTATTCAAGATACAAAACAATAAACTTTCACTGCTCATTCAGGCGTCCTTTCCTACGACGTGAAACTATTCTTTGGCGGGGCAAATGTCGCACAGGAATTCTACTAAAGTAAATCCAAAAGCCTGCTGTTAACTTTTAAAGCTAGTATTCCCCCTAAAAAATTTATTGACTTTGTAACAAACAGGCGTATATCCTAGAGACATGCTAGTCAGAGTTTTCCACCTTATACCTTTCTCCACTAAAAACTTTAAAAAGGTAGATGTAAATATATTCGTTTTAGATAGCCACTTCAAAAAGCCAGACATCCATTCGAACTCATATGCTTTTGAAAACCTGATTGTAAATTTAGGTTGTTTTTTTTTTTTTTTTTTTTTTTTTTTTTTTTTTGTTTCGGAACATATTTTTTGCGTTTTTATTCCGGGGAAATATTTTTGCTCCATAACTTTTTTGGGGTTTGCGTCCTATTTTATTCGCAAAGATATTCAGTTTCAGGGTTGCAGGATTTTTAGGCGTAAACTATATTAGGAGTTATTTTCAAACGTATGAACTATTTTCCCAAATGACTGCTACCAAATGGAAGATAAATTTGTTCGTAATAATTAGATATTGAAAATGACTGTGACTCCTATGAAGAATTATAAGTCAAATCTTTTAAAAAAGGCCTTTAGACACGCGCGCGCGCGTGATTTCACTAGAAAAGATATCAAAGAAAACCTCTTAGTAACGGAATGAATTTTGGGATTTGAAGAACGTCTTTATAGAAATGAGTTAGGGGAAATTCGGCTTTATGGGCAATTCAGGATATAAGAACTTTATTAGCTTCAAGGAAATAAACGAGATATTCAAATCCTAAATATGTATATACATACACAAACACATACACACACGTACACACACACACACACACACACACACACATCATATATATATATATATATATAATATATATATATCTATATAATAATATATATATATATATATATATATAATATATATATATAATATATATATATGTGTGTGTGTGTGTGTGTGTGTGTGTGTGTGTGTGTGTGTGTGTGTGCGCGCGCGAGTGCGTGTGTGTGTGTGTATATACATACACACAGACACACACACACACACACACACACACCACACACACACACATATATATATATATATATATATACATATATATATATATAACATATATATTATTATATATTGCTACTGTCAAAATGCAAATATCCCCTCTTTGACTGTAAAAATGTTAGAATTGAATTTGCAGCATTTTTTCAGATTCCTAGATAGCTTAGAGATAGGATGTTTAAAATGTGTGTTCAGATTTCACATAACATAATGTAAAAGAATATATAACGTAGAATGTAGAAAGAGAGAGAATATCTTTGTCCATTCAAAGCTAGAGTTGTTTTTCAAAATCTGTCAACAAGTTTGATAAGCGAGCTCAAGCCTTCCATTGTGTTTTGGATTCTGTCATCATGTGTGATAAGGGACTTCTGCTTCACTTGATCAAATCGAGTACGTCATTTTTGAACAGACTGGTCTCATGCGCGTATGTCTTTGTCAAAGCCATGTGCAGATTACACATTTTGTATGTAAAGTTGCGTAAGATTTCGAAGCTTCTGGAAGAATTGTTGCCTAAAACGTTTTGTGCCATCACCAGTCCAGCTTCCGTAAGGGAGAAGAATTTCATCCGGGCTTAGATACTCGAGGCCTTCAGATCTCTCTCTCTCTCCTCTCTCTCCATCGCATAGAACTTTGGATCTTAAAGTAATGTAACGATTTCATACCTATTGAATGGTCGCTCGATAATTTGTAAATTTCAGATTTGATATTTCTTAGAGTTTATTTAGTGTTAAATAGTGTTTTTTTGTGGAATCTGAACAAACATTGTTGTTGTAACGGCGCCTGGTTTTGTGAAAATGTGAAATAAGCTGCAGCGAGAAAGAAAGAAATTGGTATACCAAAAAGGTAAAGTGTGTTATATTTTTATTAGTTGCAAGTAATAACTGATAAGAACAGTGGTTAACTAATAACTAATAACAGATGCTTATGAAGGTTTGGTAAAAACTAATGATAACAATATTTTGAGTGAAAAGATTTACACTTTTATACATTGCAAATTTTTTGTGTTTTGTGTTTGTTCATTTGAAGTGATTTTTATGTTTTGGCTGCATTTGTCCATTTTCTTATTGAAGTGTGCCTTTTCATTTTATATTCTGTGAGATTAATACTTTTTGAAACTTTGATATTTTCCACATTTTTCTTTATTTTCATTTGCATTCACAATTTAATTGACTTAGTTATTTTCATTAATTAATCATTGCACATTTAATTAGATTTAACATTTGTGAATTAATTTGCATTTACTTAGAATTCTTTTCAAGTTTTATTTTTGTTTAGCACTTGTGAATTAATTTCCAAATATCAAATTATTGCCTAACACTTTTGAATTTTGATTGAATTAATTTTCTTGAATTTTGTGATAATTAATTTTGATTTAACTTTACTTAATTGATTCAAGAATTAATTAAACTTTACTTTGTTTTCAAGTAACAGTAATTTTCCCTGATATTGTGAATTTTCACTTATAAATTTTGAGTTTAATAATAAATTTTTTTATTTAAAATTTTTATAAGTGTTTTCTTTATTTTATACCAGTATATAATTATGTTGATGTTAGGTAGAAACATAGAGTGGTGATTAATCTGTTTTCCTTCAATTTACTTAAAGTGACTTAGAATTAGGGAAGTACTTAGACTTTTGAAATCAGGGAAATACTTAGACTTTTTTTTTTAAAAAGTTGTTGATGGAGTGATGCCATTTGATTAATTTAATTACTTACAAGATTACCTCACACCTGTTTTGATGAACTTAGTCTGATTATCTGGTCCACTTCCTCAATATGTTGATTTTCAATTTCAAGTATGTCATCTGCATTTTTAGTGTAGCCCTATTTATTGCTCATGACTTTGGTCTTACGGAAGTTCAAGTGGAGGCCTAGTGATCTGGTTGCTTCATTTAGTTAGGTGAGCATTTTTGTTGAAGCTCTTCTTTGGTGGGGGCAACGATAATGATATCATCAGCAAATCGTAGGTGACTTCTTAGGTTTTTCTCCATCTACTCTTACTCATTTTTCTTGCCAGTTGAGGAATCGGAAAGTTTTCTCTAGTCAGGCGGAAAGCAGTTTGGGTGATCTTGTGTCACCTTGTTTGACCCATGATATTGCATGGTCATAGACATGACGGAGGATATTGATGTAAACTGAGTCAACTCCCTGTATTACCAGCGCCGACATGACCTCCTCAGTTTCGACCGAGTCAAAGGCTTTGGTGTAATCTACACGTGTTAGTAATGGAGGGATTTTATAGTCGTTTGTTTCCTCAATGATCTGCTTTATTGTTTGTAGATGATCAATTGTGGAGTAGCCTCTTCTAAAGCCTGCTTGTTCCCTTGGCTGATTTTCATCAAGCTTACTTGCCCTTCGATTATTGAAAACTCTGGTGAAGATCTTTTAAATAATATTAAGGAGGCTGATTGGTCGTTGGTTGTTCATGTCCCTGGGGTCGCCCTTTTTGTAGAATAGAACGAGAATGGCTTTATTCCACTCTTCTGGCGTTTTGCTCTTCTTCAGACATTCATTGAATAGTTGTGCCAGTCTGACTTGGATTGGCTCATAAGCAATTATATATGTAGTATGTGTGTGCGCGTATGTGTGTTGTGTTGTTGTGTGTGTGTGTGTGTGTGTCTGTATCATTACATATTTCATTTCGTCGGTTTCTTGAGAATCGAAAGATTTCTTAAGGAAATATAGTACTGGTAATCTTCTTAAGCACGAAGATATGGTAATTCAGGTGTATTCCACATAGGAAAATGAAAATGGTTTATCTCAGAAAATGTCCAACAATTTCGTCCTCCAATGGACCTCTTCTTGGAGCGTTTATTATAAACGATCTAAGTAGAGGTCCATTGGAGGACGAAACTGTTGGGCATTTTCTGAGATAAACCATTTTCATTTTCCTATGTGAAATACAACTGAATAAGGAAATATCTACATTTCGCTTATTAATGTTTTATTCATAGACTGTCTCAGCGATGTCATCATTCCAAAAAACCATCATTAAAATGGGAGAAGAAGACGGTTATACTAAATCTTTCCAATCAAGGGACTTTTGTAACTGAAGTAAAAATAGTACTTTTCTTTTTACAAGCATTTTCCCATCACGAATCTATGGCAAGAAGAGAGAGAGAGAGAGAGAGAGAGAGAGAGAGAGAGAGAGAGAGAGAGAGAGAGAGAGAGAGTCGCCTAGACTTAATACTTGACTAATTTAATCGAGTGACAAGAATGTTCTTTTATATGATCCTGTTCATACTTACTGTACATAGTACCTGAAATTCATCGCCAGTCACGAATACAACTATATTTATGCACAAAATTAACGAACAAATAAATACATAAATAAATAAGTAACAATATAAAGAGCAACCCTCCCGGAATGTTTGGGAAAGACAACCAATAATGATTTACTCGTGCATATCAACCCTTCCGTAAAGTAAATAGCAAAGCAATTCAACTATTTAATGGAATATTAAACTTGCAAATGATTATCCAGTCATAAATGAATACAGGATATTCAGGAAAATTAGTAAGAGATTGTGCACAACAGCGATTACACTTCAGTTTTGTTCGTGAAGGGAAGTCTGTTCACTCCTTGTGAGATAAATTATTATATTAATGCATCTCTCTCTCTTCTCTCTCTCTCTCTCTCTCTCTCTCTCTCACATACACACGCACACACACATACACATTAATTTCGAAGAACTGCAAATCAAATATTATCTCTTATGTCTCTTTTACATTTATTAGTCAGCAGCGAGTTGAAGCAAACTACACATCCCTTCCTCACATGTATCCTCGTACTTCTTAGACGTCAGGGGCTTTCCTCCTTTTCCTATTCTTTTACACCCTGGCGTCATATCCTCAAACAGGAAAAAGGCAAAGTTCCAATGGAAAACAAGTTCCAATGGCGTCTGGCTTTTCTTGATGGTCACTCGGTAAAAAATACCATGTTGATGGTGTAATATATATTGCAACCATGGGAAGGCTGAATCTTGGGATTTTTGGTTGCGAAATGTGTGACGTTCTTTGATTATTTTCAGAAATCCCAACAAGATATGTATTTCTTATCATTGTGTTTGTTACTGCTTAGTTCTGATACAAAAACAAATTCTATATTTCATTCGTGTCACAGTGAAGTTCCTTGCGTTTTAACTAGAATATTTCCTTCCTCTTTCAGTTATAAGAATTTAGGAATGGTGTTTTCATTAAAACTTCATATGGTATACCGTTGTTTTACGTGGCACGTTTGCGTCTACATATGTTGCCACTGCCTTCCAATATCTTGATTTATAAAATCAAAAATATCTATCAGGATGGAATGACTTTATTATTAATGATTAATCTCCCTAATTTATACATTATATATATATATATATATATATATATATATATATATATATATATATATATATATATATATATATATATATATATATATATATATAGTAATATATATATATATATATATATATATATATATATATATATATATATATATATATATATATATCCTATATATATATATATGATATATATATATATATATATATATATGATATATATATATAATGTATAGGGAGAATTATATATATATATATATATATATATATATATATATATATATATATATATATATATATATATATGTATTTATAATAAAATTCTCGTTGTTTACGAAGAAATTCAAGGTTACCTTGAATTGTCAAAGATATTATTTCCGCGTATTTCCCACCAACAGGCCCCACTTAAAGTCATTGAAAAGGGGGACGCTCTTCGTGCTGACTGCACAAAGTGGCACTTTTCTTGTCGAGCGTGCTGCGGCAAAAATTCTCATTTTACCTCTTATTCTCTTTCCCTATCTTTTTTTCTCTTTGTACACATAGGAGGATCCTAGACTGTCAAAATCTGGTTTTCATCACCAAAGCTTTCTATTGAAAAATAAAATGTTCAGAAATCCTTCCCTTTATGTTCTTGATGTAGCGTGTCTAAATACACACATACAAGTATATATATATATATGATAATATATATATAGATATATATATATATATAGATATATATTATATATATATATGCATGTATGTATGTATTTTATGTAATGTATGTATGTATGTATGTAGGTATCTATGTATGTGCGTGTTGCAAGATATTTTTAGACAATAAAATGCAGAGAAAAGCTGCCAGATTTGTGCTTTAATTCATCATCGAAAGAATTCACAACTTAACATTTCAGCATCATATTACTGCTTTCGTTTGTTACCTTAACTAGGAAATGAGGACATTCGCTAAAGAAGCAAATGAAATTCACCATCCCTTTGGCCTTTAGATCTCCTTACTCCTTCTCAGTTCCCGCAGACAACCTGACGCCTCAGGGGACCAAGGTTCTGTGGGGAAATTCAGCAAAATATCTATTCCATTGGTGCCCATTCTGGTCTTTAATGAATTCGGTGTATGATTTTTTAGATCGTTATAAATAATGTGATATCTAAGTCTATCATTTGCACCATTATGTAAGAGCAGTTCAGGCATACTCTATTCTGGTATGTCCATATGAAGGCTACCTTACTTAGATGATTATGTCCTGTTTTCATTTTATTTGATCTGGCATATTCAGGTAAGGATTAGTAAGTATTCTTGCTCTCCTAAGTGTCTTCGTTGTTTCAAATACTGTATTTTTACTGTTCGTATTAATGATTTTGTTGCTTCATTTTGACAGTTAGTATATGCGTTCAACCCATGGACTACTTGAAACCTTATTTATTTTGGCTTTTCTGTCTAATCTAGCTTTTATAGCACCTTCATTTTACTCTTAACTATAGTGTTGCTATTTGAATTGGATATAGAATTTAGGCCAAAGGCCAAGCACTGTGACTATGATGTCATTCAGTGCTGAAACGGAAATTGACAGGAAAAAGGTTTGAAAGGTGTAACAGGAGGAAAACCTCAAAGCAGTTGCAATGTGTTTCAATTGTTAGGAAAGCCTGGAAAATTGGAAGAAAGAAGAAATGAAAGGTTTTAGAGTAAAAGGAACGAAAGGGGTTGCAGCTAGGGATCAAAGGCAGCTGCAAAGAACCTTAAATAATGCCTACAGTGCACCGCACGAGGTGTACTGACGGTGCTACCCCCATACTGGATGTTATGTTATTAAGGTCAAGGATGACCTGCATAACATCTACGATAAACCAACATTTTGTTTTTTCATGGCCCATAATAATTCGGTAGCAATATGCATAATGTTCTCTTTAGCGCACTGCTTTGTGCGTTCCTCATATTTTTTTAGGCAGATTTACTGTGCATATATGACTTGTGCTTTTTTTTATTTTATTTTATTTTTTACTTCGTGGACCGAGAATCAAAAGAATAATTAGTTGCCAGGAGCTCTCAAATAATTTCGGTATATCGTATTCATCGTCATCCCTCTTAAGACTTATCAGTAGTTCAGATGCTGCACTGAACGTCTCGCTAATTTCATATAACACATTTACACCAATCTATCCGGTTTGGGGGCCATCTAGGACAGAGTACAATACTCTATGAGTGGAGAGTTTCTTTATAAAAGCTGACTGATTTACTGGCGAAAGATTCTCCTTTCAAGGTATTCAGCGAACTTCTGGTAAAATACTTTATCAGCCTAAATTGGAAGAACTTAAAGACGAATTTCATACTAGTTTTCAAAATCACACCATAACAACACAACTTCATAAATCGTCTAATTTCTTCTTCTGCAATTGCACTTTTCTCACTATGAGTAGTAGTGTTTTTCCTAGTCCGTTATCTATCATTTTAAAATACAAACTGACAACTTCATGCAATTTTCTTGGTTTAATGCCCGTTTCGGGAAATGTTTATTTTCCTTGTGTTGACAGTCAAACCTTTCATTTTATTTTCCATTAGTGAAATTGGAAACTTCTTTAACGTTGTGGAGCGTGTCCGGTCTGTGATTACTAGAACTACCATATCAATCTGGAGGTGTCTGCTTGAATCCAGCGATGCAGTTTTAAGAAAAGTATTTACTTAAGTTATTTTGGGATGATGCAGAGTATAGTACAAGGAGTTTGAACTACTGACATAGATTAGTTCTGGATAACATCGTGAAGTCCAAATCTTTCCATTTCTTCTTCGTCCCAGGTAGCGACAGGCATTGGCCATTTGGGGAGTTCACAACAGTGAGAGATTGTCTCACTTTTCATTCTTTCAAATGGTCCTTGCACGGGCTCACTTTTTTTTCCACTCTATGCATGCAGAGGCCTTCTAAGACTCGCACGGTATTCCTAAGTAACTGTCTAATCCGCACTATCATAACACAGAAAATATTAGTGTTTTTCACCTGCGAATTTGAGGCTCGAAAACCAATATTCGAAGTGCATCTTTGCTCTCATAATTTGAAACCGCCTGTAGACCACTTTCAGTATGTTTATAGCATTCCTTGGCTGTATCAGGCAAAGTAGATCTTTTAAGTATACACTGGTTATTCATTCTACATAACTTTGATATTTCGAAACATTTTGTAAACATTATTTTAGTTTTTTTATTGGAAGCTATTGCAACTCACGCATTACATCTTTGACTTTTTAATAATCCTAATTTCGTCACTATAATTCTAATAACATCATTATTTACTCCAACAAATCTCGGCAGCCAGATTCGGCATATCCACCAGTCACGGCTATTTTTACCACAGATGGTAAAACATTCGAAAAAAATTTTCATGATTCTTGATAACCGAAGCTATCAAAGAGCTTTTTCTTTCTGAGTACATAGGTGCTTAAAGAACTGTGGATTAGACTACTGACTACCTTTTAAACTACTGCTCTTTGCTACTGTTTTCCAGTACAAATACGCCGACACCGCGTACTTGGGAAATGTTACAGATGATCAAGTTGATATACTTTCAATAAGGAGGTCCTTGCTATGGGTACTTACTGCAACAAAAGCAATAATGAATTAGAGTTTTTTTATTTATGGCTGAAAATTTTTGTCTTTTAGGAAGAAAAACGAACCTTTTAAGGGTGCTTGTAAGCTGGCCCTAAAGACTGCCTTTGCATGCACACCATGCAAAGGCACTTGAGTTTCTAGTTACTCAAGTTTCTGGTTAAGATGTTTCTTGGATTTTTTTTTCGTTTCCAAGACGGCTTCTAATATCAAGATCTGAAAGTTCGTATTAAGTTTTTTCGAACAAAAAAAATCCATTTTACGTACTGAACCAGGTCAAGGTAAACACCCCAAACGATATTTACTACTGCTATTATTATTGATTATTATTATTATTATTATTATTATTATTATTATTATTATTATTATTATTATTATTATCATTATTGTTGTTGTTGTTGCTGTTGTTGTTGTTGTATTTTCATATTTATGTAATGTCTCTATGGTGTCTTCACTTTTTTTATTTGCCAAAAGCAAAAATAAAGTATTTATCTACTATAGAATGAAAGTGCTTATTTGTTTTCCAGTTTACTGATTAAATCCCTTGAAATCAGTGGTGAGCTGACTGTGCTTTACTAAACTCATGAAAGCCGTTTATTTTTAATTTCAGTGCTGTATCGTTTTTGAGAACTTCTTACTGGCTGTAGATAATGGTGTTTTTAGGTCCTTGGCGTTATGCAAGGCTAAAATGTCTGGCTTAATAGTCTCCTACCCTAAAGCTACGAATGGATTTGATAGACGTTGTCCGAATGTCGTCTACCTAGAAAATTGATTTTATAGAAATTGGTCGCTACTTGCCCACAACTTATCCCGTACATCTATGGTTTTGTTCAGTACATGTTTATTCACTTTGAATTTGCATTTTTAGAAGTTGACTTCCCAGTTTTGGTTCAACCAGTAAGAGAAATAGAAAGCCTATATTATTACTTAAGAATTGCATGGCCTTTCCATAACTAGAAGAGATTCCTTTTAGTGAAATCACGCGTTTGAAGGTTGGATTTCTAGTTCAATGCTTCCTGAAATTACGTTTAATCATATAAGGGATTGGTGGAATGGTCTCGGCAAAGTGATTCTCTCTCTCTCTCTCTCTCTACCCACGCTGGAGTAAATTTTTTATCCATCCAATATCTCTTTATCTGCCTATGATAACACTGAATGAATTCAGAAATACTACAGAACATCTAATTGCCAGCGTGTTAACTATTCCTGCCGTAATAGTTCTCAAAGTACCATGCTTTCCGTCAGCCAATCAGAGGACGCCATTTTCGTCTTCGTCGACCAGAATGACACGGATGCCTGTGATTGGCTGAAAAGTAGTGAAGAGCAGTTGCTGGAAAAACTCAAAACTGACTCCCAGGATCAGTATATGAGACCTCAGAGTGGTCTACGTGTTAACAGACGGCAGCAGTTGTGTATGGAAATCAGCACGTTTTTTGATTTGAAGTGCCTGAAGTTCTCTGAACTCAAATGTGGTCGGTCATTTTGAATTACAATTATTTGTGTAATTGTCAGAACTTTCACGTTGCTGGCAATGGGTTTTAAGGAGGAACCTGTCCTGTTTAGTTGGTAGGACTGGACGATTAAGTTTTTCGTCATCCAACAGGTAAGGAGGCCGAAAGTGTTTTAGGTAAACAATCATGTGAAGTGACGTATGCTTTAAAGTTTTAGTCAAGATTGAAGGTCATAAGTGGGTGACTTGGACGCCCTAATGCAGTCTTCATTTGATCCTGGACATTGCTGTGGGTTTGAGTTTTATATGCTACATGACGACTTTGTAATTTGATGGGAAAACAAAAGTTCTTTAGTGTTATATCCTACGGAGTAGTCAGTGTCATTCACTCGATGCTTTCCGAATTTACTCCATGCCCCTTTGCATATTTTCGGTGGTGTATTTGTCCAATCGGTCATATTTTGTGTAATATTTCGGAGACCTATTTGTTGCTCTTGATAGTGTCTTTTAATCTTGTATATTTTTTAATCTTGCAAACGCAGTTTATCTCAAGGTCGCAGAGTTTGTTGGAAGGTCACTCAAGTCAGAATTTCCTTTTGCATGTTCGCCTTCCTGAATTAAATGTTCTGATTAAACAAAACCTTTGCATCGGATATAAGTAGGGGTTAAGTGACATCACACACTGCAGTACTTTGTTTTTTTATAAATGCGCACTTAGAAAAATTGTGCGAGCCCTGTATTCCTATGGAAAAGGTAATGGTAATCTTACGTTACTTTTTGCGCTGGGATGTATTAATTTTTGTAACTATGGAAAAGGGTGTGGTAGATCTATTTTACTATTCCGCGTCGGCCTAGAGTCCTAGACTATGGCAGTTGCGGTTTTACTATGCAGTTTTACCTCCTGAACAAGAATTTTAAGTAATATTTATTCGGACGACTGTAATTAACCCCCAGGGGCTCATACTAAACGGCTTTCGTATTCGCGGGACGAACGATGCAGAATGCTTATATAGAAATACCAAGGTCTGTCTATAATGACTAATGTGAACATTGCCATGAACAATGCTTACGAATTATCTCAAATATTTTTTTCCACATTACCGGATTTTTGTGAAGGTGCTATGTTGGTGAGCGATGGACTGTTTAAAAGGAAGCCTTCTGGAACTGGGGGTCCATGATTAAATGCTGGCAAGTTATTTGTTTTAAGGTTAAAAAATAATGGAAGAATTTGGAATTTGGCGTTCCGTGAGAAATCTAATCTTAGTTTTGGCAGATCTAGGTAATAATTCCGCGTCGGGTATTTTTTAAGGAAATTAGTTCCATATAGTATTAGGTTACTTAAGAGTTTACCGTTATGGGAGGTCGACTGGGTAGATCTAAGCTCGTTATGCTGCGGCGAACTAGACTGTGGCAGTTGACGTTATTTTTATTGAATTTTACCTCCTGAACAAAGAATTTAAAGCAATATTTATTCGGCTGGCTGTAATTAACCTGTAATTTACCTTTAAACTCCATCCTACGGTAAGGGGCACCGATGGGAATGCGGGATTTTGGTGGGGTAAAACACTTTTAGAGAATTACTATGCCTTACAACTCTATCCTACGGTAAAGCGGGGTTATGGGTGGGGTAAAACGTTTGGGGAAAGGTTTAGCTGTGTTATTGTGTTATTTCCTCATATTTATGAAATTTGAAACACGAAATAAAAGCTGAAATAAGCGACAAATAAACCGATAATGGAGTTGTTACATAGCCAAAATCCACCTGTTTTACTACCCGCTATTACGACGCCGAATCCTACTACGCATGGGCCATGTTATAGGGGAGCTTTTGTTTCGGATTGCCTTCCTTTAAGGGGGCGTCAGGTAAACCACGTTCTACTAGGTTAGATTAGGTTGGTTAGGTTAGTATCATACCCTATATGTTACACTTCTAAGATTACCTTCGAGTCCTCCTGGTCAGGTAAACACTTTACCAACTCGTACTAGTGCCTTCCTCTCCCAGTACCCTAAACCGTCCTCCCATTACCGGACATATGGCTCCCTGGTGGTTATGTAGGTAGATCTAGGGTACTTATCCGCGCCGGCCAAGGCTATGGGAGTTGCGGTTTATTATGCAGTTTTACCTACTGAACAAGAATTTTAAGTAATATTTATTTTTTAGGAAATTAGTTCCATATAGTATTAAGGTTACTTATTAAGAGTTTACCGTTATGGGAGGTCGACTGGGTAGATCTAAAGCTCGTATGCTGCGGCGAACTAGACTGTGGCAGTTGACGTTATTTTTATTGAATTTTACCTCCTGAACAAGAATTTAAAGCAATATTTATTCGGCTGGCTGTAATTAACCTGTAATTTACCTTTAAACTCTATCCTCGGTAAGGGGCACCGAGGGGGAATGCGGATTTTGGTTGGGGTAAAAACTTTTAAGAATTACTATGCCTTACAACTCTACCTACGGTGAAGGGGCACCGATGGGAAAGCGGGGCCGGTTGGGAAAGCGGGGTTAGGGTGGGGTAAAAACGTTTGGGGAAAGGTTAGCTGTGTTATTGTGTTATTTCCTCATATTTAATGAAATTTGAAACACGAAATAAAAGCTGAAATAAAGCGACAAATAAACCGATAATGGAGTTGTTACATAGCCAAAATCCACCTGTTACTACCGCTATTACGACGACGAAATCCTACTAACGCATGGGCCATGTTATAGGGGAGCTTTTGTTTCGGATTGCCTTCCTTTAAGGGGGCGTCAGGTAACACGTTCTACTAGGTTAGATTAGGTTGGTTAGGTTAGTATCATCCTATATGTTACACTTCTAAGATTACCTTCGAGTCCCTCCTGGTCAGGTAACACGTTACCAACTCGTACTAGTGCCTTCCTCTCCAGTACCCTAAACCGTCCTCCCATTACCGGACATATGGCTCCCTGGTGGTTACGTAGGTAGATCTAGGGTACTTATCCGCGCCGGCCAAGGCTATGGAGTTGCGGTTTTTTATGCAGTTTTACCTACTGAACAAGAATTAAGTAATATTTATTTACACGACTGTAATTAAACCCCAGGGGCCAGTACTAAACACGGCGAAATACATTGGACGCCCCAATCCCTAGTGGATGTTGTATCCGCGGTTACGTTCCTTGCAGTCCGTGCGGACTGCTTGTGTAGAAATACCCTTCGAGGATTGTTCAGTTGAAGTAGACTATGGCAGTTAACGTTTTCCTATGTTATTTTACTTACAAGAGTTTAAGGTAATATTTTGCCGTCGACTGTAGCTAATCGGTTATTTACCTTTTGAATTCTGTACGTCTGTTCATCGCACCCCTTGTTCCGTCATGTAGTCTTCAAAGATAAATTACGGTTTAATTACAGTCAACCGAATATTTATTACTTTAAAATCTTGTTCAGTAAGTAAAATAACATAGGAAAAACGTCAACTGCCAGTCAACTTTACCATGGAATGCGAGCTTAGAATTACCCTTGGAGCGTCCTCAGCTGAACTGTGCCTTCGAAAAAAGCTAAACTTTATTTTTTTAATGCGGGAGCATTCTTCTACCACTATTGCACTGTTACTTTCTTATATTGTTGAATGTTTCCAGAAGAACGAATGTATAAGTATTCAATATTATCAAGGAATTCCAACCCCACAGAATATGGGAACCTGCACAACCAAATTCGGTAGATCTAGTGTACCTATCCGCGGCGGCCAGAGTATGGCAGTTGCGGTTTTTCTATGCAGTTTTACCTCCTGAACAAGAATTTAAAGAAGTAATATTATTCGGACGACTCTAACTTTACCTTTGAACTCTATCCTACGGTAAAGGGGATGGGGATCCCCATTGGGAACTGGGGTTTTGGTGGGTGGGGACAAAAACCCCAACTCTATCCTACGGTAAAAGGGGACCCCCAGTGGGAACCGGGGTTTTGGGTGGGGAGAAACCACTTGGGGGTGGGGGGGAGATTTTGCCGTGTTCATTTGGTGGATTTCCCCACATTTATCACTTTTAAAACACGAAATACAGGCGGAAATAAGAGATAACAACAAAACTAGCGATAGTGGAGCCGTTCCACATCCATATTCGTCTACACTACTACTTACTACTACCACAACACTGAATCCTACTACCATGCGCTAATGCTACTGCGCATGCGCTAACTGTAAGGGAGCTTTTGGCCTAAACTCAGACTTCTTAGTGAGGAAAGAAATGGGGGTTTACGGGAGGGATACATGTATTTAGCCAAAACACGTTACAGTATGAACCCCTACATTGCTACCGGACTGAGTGAAGGATTGGGTGGTACAGGGTTCCCAGATTTGGCAGTTTCTCACCAAATTTGGCTTTTTTTTCCTAATTTGGTGGGAAAAAAATTCACTTTGGCTGGTCAGTGGTATTTTGGCTGGTTTTCAAAACACTTTCTATTTGAGCTAAACACTGATCCCACGTTTGAGGCAATCTCTCCCCAGATTGGGAATTTTTGAAGGTTTTCAGGAAAATCTGGGGAATTTGAATAGGTTTTCAGTAAAAACTTGGTAACTTTAAGCAAATATGTAGATGGAATTAAAATAAAAATCACACACACACCAGACTACCACAAAACAGGCCGCCGGATTCTCAGAGAACGAGCCTCATTTCAAAATTTCAATTCATTCTCTCGTTTTTTTTTTCCTGTATTCTTATATTAGTTTATATTATCTAACTAAACTATGATGCCGCCTATACAAGCATATTATGATAAAAAATATGCATTTATAAAGATAAATATAATGCACATATATTTGCCGGTTATTTGGGTTTTTTTGGAGTTTCCATTTGGCGGGATTTTGGCTGGTTTCATGGTAGACTTTGGCTGGTTGGTAGTGGTGTCATCTGGGAACCCTGGCTGGTACCATACGTTGTTACATAAAAGCATTTACCTAATTTGTTTATTAAACATATGTGATTTCTAGTGTTTATTCCTTTTCCTTTTTCCATAGTATTTGTATAATAACTGTTTTGAAATATCCCCACCTAATCATTTCACCATATATAACTTGAAATATTATGTTATAATTGAGGACACAAACCTAAAAATGCCTACGTGTTGATATAGAACTCAGTTTTAGGACGTTTCGATACCTACCTACCTACCTGTTACGTGAAATTGCACATTGCGTTGCATATTACATACACACTCCCTATATCATTTATACACAAGTCAATCCCTCCCCTTTCCAGTATTCACGACTGGCTCTTTACGATACACCATTTACAATGCATTTCTCACCGATACCAATACCTAGATTAAAGTTTTTGCCATTATTATAATGAAAACCTACATTTAAATATATAACATTTAATATATAGTTTGCCATTATTATTATAAAACCTACATTTAAATATATTTCATTATACAGTTTTACAGACATTACTAATTTGACACCTCCCTTCCAGTTTCCTTACTATTATGCAGTTATGTATGATTACTTTTACATTTTACAACACTTCCACACCCATCAAAGTTAGGTTTATATGTCATTTTACCAACTGGGGGCTGAATCCCTGCCCCCGGTTAGACAACATACCCTTAGTTTAGTTTGTATATGTTGGTTTACCTACTAGTTTTACTTCCTTGAAGGGGGTTACCCGGTTAGGCTAGGTTGGTTAGTTCTTCAAGGGTGGATACCGGGGGGGGGGGGGGGGTGGTTAGGTTACATTCCCCTACTTGGTTACCTACTAGGTTAGGTTTGGTTAGGTTACATTCCTTACTAGGTTTAGGTTAGGCCTTTAAGGGGGGTACGGGGGGCGAAGCCCCCATGGTCAGGCAATATTGGTTGAAAATTTATTCCAACCATACTAGGTTAGGTGGTTAGTTACATTCCATTACTAGGTTAGGTTAGGCCTATAAGGGGGGGTAAGCGGGGGGGGCGAAGCCCCCCTGGTCAGGCAATATTCCCCTACTAGGTTAGGTTAGGTTAGGTGGTTAGGTTACATTCCTTACTAGGTTACGTTTGGCCAAGTATTTCCCTACTAGGTTAGGTTAATGGTTACGTTCCTTACTAGGTTAGGTTGGGCCTTTAAGGGGGGGTACGGGGGGGGGGGGGGGGGTGTGAAGCCCCCCTGGTCAGCAATGTTCCCTACTAGGTTAGGTTAGGTTAGGTTGGTTAGGTTAGGTTGGTTTGTTTAGGTTTTACATTCCTTACTAGGTTAGGTTAGGCGGCCTTTAAGGGGGGGTACGGGGGGGCGAAGCCCCACTGGTCAGCAATATTCCTACTAGGTTAGGTTGGTTAGGTTTACTTCTTACTAGGTTACTTTTGGCTAGTATTTCCCTCTAGGTTAGGTAGGTTAACGTTCCTTACCCCCCAAGGTTTGGTTAGGCCTTTAAGGTGGGTACGGGGGGGTGAAGCGCCCCCTCGTTCAGCAATGTTCCCTACTAGGTTAGGTTAGGTTAGGTTGGTTAGGTTACATTCCTTTACTAGGTTAGGTTATTAGGCCTTTAAGGGGGGGTACGGGGGGGGGCGAAGCCCCCCTGGTCAGGCAATATTCCCCTACTAGGTTAGGTTGGTTAGGTTACATTTCCTTACTAGGTTAGGTTAGGCTTTAAGGGGGGGTACGGGGGAGCGAAGCCCCCCTGGTCAGGCAATGTTCCCTAATAGGTTAGGTTAGGTTACATTCCTTACTAGGTTAGGTTAGGCCTTTAAGGGGGGTACAGGGGCAAAGCCCCCTGGTCAGGCAATATTCCCTACTAGTTAGGTTAGGTTACATTCCTTACTAGGTTAGGTGAGGCCTTTAAGGGGGGTACGGGGGCAAAGCCCCCCTGGTCAGGCAACATTGCCTACTAGGTTAAGTTCCCTACTAGGTAAGGTTATATCCCCTGCTAAGGTTAGGTTAGTTAGGTTTTAGTTGGTTGGTTTGGTTCTTTAAGGGGGGTTACAGCAGGTCCAACCCCACCCCTGGTCAGGCACATCCCCTACAAGTTTAATTAGTTTTTTTTGTTATATGCTAACCTATGTTTAATTTGGCATTTTGTATTTATTAAAACAACTATAGACCCTATTACACATTTACCACCCAGGACTTAAATCCCACCCCCTCCTGGGCCGCCCTTATATATGTATTTGTATTAATTCATATTTTGAACCCATCCCACATTTACATTTAGTTCCTTACTACCCATTTACTTTTATTACCCTTAACATTGCCAACTTATCTTGTTAAGTGCTTGTTCATTTACCTCAGACCCCACCCTGCTTCAACCAACACTAGCATCAAAGCATTTTTACTACTCCACCCACTCTCCTACCCTGTTTTCTACGGTCTGGCCTCCTGCCACCTCCTAACTGTAGAACTCCAACACTGTTGAATCTGCCACCATGACATCCACTGCTGCATCTACTTCACGCTCGCCCCAGCCCTCACCAGGAACTCTTTGCCAACTTCATGTAACAATTGTTACATGAGTTACAAAGATTTCTCTGCCTTTTACTCGGGTAATTATGATTGACTAATCGGATTTTGCCAGGACCACGGCCTCCTGAGAAAGCAGGTCTTTTGCCCCCATTCAGTTACAAAAAGATTTTTCTGCCTATTACTCAGGTAATTATGAACGGCTGGTCTGTTTGTATGCCAGGACCCACGGCCCTCCTGAGGAAGCAGGTCTTTTTGCCCCCATTGTGGAATGAGTGCCTCCTAGATCTGCAAAAAAAAAAAGTGCTTTAGGTAAATACCTTAACGAATAGTTTGTTGGATTCTATGTGTAACCGTGATATGACACGGCCCTAGATTAATGGCAATATTATATTACACCTATACCATTTATGACCTACTCCATATTTTCATGTTTATAATTGGTATTTTTCCCTCCACTTTACCTTTAGGTGTGACCGGTCTTATCGACAGCATAGTAAGAAAGCGAAGAAACGCTGTTTCTTACTACTTTTCCTTGTTTAAGGGCACTTGGTTCTCTGGGTCCCACCTTGATGTTGAGACAGTTCTGTTTCTTCTTACGCATACCTGTATGTGAGTGATTTTTTTTCTTACAAGGTTGCGAGAACAGAACTTGGACTGTCGGACTCAACAATTAATGATTGGGCCAGCTTCTCCCGGAAGTAAGTATTTTTGCTTATCCCCTCACCATTTTCCATTCATACCCCCTCCTTCTCTCCCCCCCCCCCCTCCCTCTCTCTCATACACAACCTGCCTTGTATTATTATAGAAATTTACCCTACTTAATTACCTCCCCTAACACTGACTTTCATTTCAGGTCATAGTTAATTGGTGCTTCCAACAGAAGAAGCAAATAGGTGGGCCCGGCACAATTGTTGAAATCGATTGAGGCGAAGTTTGGGAGAAGAAATACAACGTAGGTCACCCTCATCGAAGGCCAGTGGGTATTCGGCGGTATCTGCAGGCAGACCCGGGAGTTTTTCGTTGTTCCCGTACCCGACAGGACGAGTGGGACTCTGCTTGCAGTTATCAAAGAATACATTGTGCCGGGTACCACTATTATTTCTGACTGTTGGAGGGCTTATGACTGCCTGCGAGATGAAGGTTATGTCCCACTTGACAGTCAACCCCTCGATGAACTTTGTGGACCCAGAAACCAGTGCCCATACTAATACTATCGAGAGGAGGTGGAGGGAACTCTGGCAGTCGACTCCAAGATACGGGAGGAGAATGCATAACTTCGTCGGGTACTTGGCTGTTGCTTATTTCAAGCTGCATTTTGAGGACAACCCAAGACCCGCCTCCACGCATTCTTAAAGGGGCAGCTGCTGCTTTGTACCCTCCTCCACCCCTTTAAGGTAAAGTCCAAACATTATTCTTATTATTATGTTTTAGGAAGTGAGTGTTAGGCTTTCGCCGAAAGTTGCGTCAAGGTATGTTACTATTCAGTGGGGTGCTGCTAAGACAACTCGTACCTTCCACCTTACCCCGCCCACCCCTGTGCATTACCCCCCCCCCCCTCCCCCCCCCTCCCTTAGTGAACATATGGCTCTGTGGTGGTTGGGGAATTTAAACATGGCGGCTGTGTTTTACATTTCCTTCACCGTAACAAATACTTGGTACCTTCCTATAGGACCGTTCTTCGGTGACTTAGACTATGGCAATTGACATTCTATGTTATTTTAGTTGCTTTACAAGGGTTGTAAGGAATATTTTTTTCGTTTGGTTGGAACTAAACTTTAATATACCTTTGAGTTTGGTGCGGCTATTATGTAACTTTTCAAAAGGTCAATTACTGCTTAGTTACAGCCGGCCGAATGGATATTACTTTTAAATCTTGTACAGTAACTAAAATAACATAGTAATCAGTCAATTGCCATAGTCTAAGCCGCGGATTGCTTTTGTAGAAATACCCCAAAATTCCATCTTTGCAGTTAGCGTAAGCTCATCAGTTTCTTTTGAAATAAATCGAAATGGAGGTAATTTTTAAAACATTAGGCAATCATTTTTAATGTGTAAAGAATATGGTGAAGGTAGAAAGCTCTGGTTAGGTTACACGATTTTTACAATTGTCCTCAACATTTCTTATGTTCAATCACCCCCTGAACTGTCCACTCTGATCCTTGAAACTTGATAATATTCTGTTCATTATTCACTATAATGGTCTTAGACTTGTACTTGATAATTTATACTTAAGTTCTAGATGTGTAAATACCAGATGTAAAAAACGTGTATAGATATATAATATATATGTTCATGTATGTATGGGATTATTAGCTCTTATGTAAAATGTGTCCCTACTGTAAGGTTTCATTGCAATATATTTTATAATAATAACACAATAACTTTGGTTTCATAAACATAAAAAAGAAGCTATGTTTGTACGATTTCACTCACATGTGCCAAGTTCGATTACCCCAAAACAGGCCTCCCTCATTTCCTATATTGTCCACCCCCATTACAATACAGTGTTCGTGTTTTTTTTTTGTTTTTTTTTTCACAAACATGAATATTTAACCCCCCCCCCCCATCCTCCCTACTCTGTTTCGTGGTCTCCAGCCACCCCCCCCCCCCCCTTCTTCCTCCTGACAAACTTGCCAGTGTCTCACTTCACTTATCAACCAGCAGATGGTGGAAGCACTCCCAGGCACCTCCACCTCCTCTGGCCTCATTACTAACTCGACTCTGCCCCGCACATGTGTTAACTGTTTCGTTAGTTATAAGGACATTTCAGCCCATTACTCAGGGCAGTATGAAAGGTTGGTAATATACTGTCAGGTCACGACAGTGGGCATACTTTAAAAATCCCTTCCAAGGCCCCAAGACGAGGCTCCATGCCTTCGTGAAAGCGGCTGCTGAACTCTATCCTCCACCCATTTAAGGTAAGAAGGTTCCTAATCTTTATGTACTTTGTTATATTGTGTTTTAGTGTTCCAAAGGTCTAGTGCTTTTGATGTCGGTGATATTTATTGGGAATTATTTACCACCATATCCCAGCATGGCTTTACCAACTCGTACTGCCTTCCTCTTCCGGTAACCCTCCCACCACCCTTTACTGGACATAAGGCTCACTTTTAGTTATGTATCCCACACCCCCTACCAGCATTCAAATATGGCGGTTTGTTTACATTTCATGGCCCCAAACCAACACTTCGAAGATTGTTCAGTCAAAGTAGACAATGGCAATTGACGTTATCTTATGTTATTTTGCTTACTTTACAAGAGTTTAAGGTAATATTTTTCCGGTTCGACTGTAACTAATCTGTTATTTACCTTTGAACTCTGTAGTTGGTACATCGTACCCTTGTACTGTCATGTAGTCTTCAGAGGTAAATTACGGTTTTAATTACAGTCGACTGAATAAATATTACATTAAATTCTTGTTCCCAGGTAAATAACAGGAAAACTGTCAACTGCCATAGTCTTACTGTACCACGGAATGCGGGCTTAGAATTACCAGAGAAAAAGAAAAATTTCGAAACTGCGGCACAGTAACTGGAAGGTAAGGCAAAAGTAGATAACTGTTACTACACTTTTGAAAGTTAAGATTCTAAAATAAAGAACAAATGTAGAATTAGGTCAGTAAATAAGGTGGCTGTCCATTACCCGCAGGAACCGCATATTGAATTTTTTTTTTTTATTGTGAAGGTTCTGTTGGCTTTACACCCCCAAAAGGATACATTGGCATTGTAACGGCACCTCAGTTTGGGAGTGAACGTAGGGTAGTTGAGCAAATTTGAGTTGTGTAATTGCTTGTCACATTTCTTTTTAGACTGCTTAGCATGAATTTTTTTTATACACTGTTGGGGGTGGGGGATATTAATAGTTTCAACTAAAATTATGTGGGACCCACAGTAGTAATAGATAGTTTTATCTAGTTGAAAACCAAATGGAAATGGATTACATCACTAGGATTAGTTAAGTGCCCCCCTTCACTCTCACACCCCCCCCCCAAAAAAAAAAAAAAAAAAACTTATTTGGCGGGAAACATTTTAACTTGGCCAGAAGGCTGCTAGGGCCAACTATCGTTGACTGTACAAGGTTCAAATTAATCAGGTTTGAATAAAGGAGAGTTTTCTTTCCTCTTCCTAGACACAAAGTTAAGTATTTTAACAACTTTGATAGAATTTCAAGTATTTAATTTACTGATTGGTTTTGTTGCAAGAGTCGATTATAATCGTAAATTTGTCATGTCCACGACTTACGATAAACCGAAGAATAAGAAAATTCGATGTAGATTAAGTGATCATAAACTCCGTGAATCAAAAGTGGAGAGACATCAATTAACGAGTTATGACAGAACTGGTCTTCAATAGCCAACCTTTTTCCTTTTTTCCTTTACTTTCTATTAGGAAAATGGTACTGTTGTTTGATGATACTGTTTAAATTCAGTGTTGCCGAACATTTCTAATTCGTATGAAGCATTTTCCTAATAGTGAATGAATGAGTGGGCATGCAGGTTAGTCAGAATTATAGATAGGTTAGCGGCTGTGTTGAAAAATAAGTCTGTTGCTGAGATTAGGAGTGCAGCATATTTTATGTGTGAGGCATAATTTTCTAAGTATCGATACACATTTTGAATAGAAGATTTAAATTCGGGCAAAAAAGGTCGCCTACAAATTACAAGGTGGATTAAGTAAGACTCAATTTTTTCTTCTAATGATTTATGATTATATCTTTTGCAGGTGGTTCTTGGACATCAAGCTTAAGTTCATCTGAACTACTACTTTGCTTATGTCAAGGTGAAAGTGTTCACGAGAAACACAGCTTACTATGTCCTCATTTGGGCTAATCTCTGAAGGTATGAGTAAGGAGTGAATAGGATTAATGCTGAAATGGAAAAATTAAAGGAAGTTGTACAGTATACTATAGTATGTAATAATGCTTTTCAATATCAGTTAAGAAGATGATTTTCAGTAATAAGACTAGTGACATTCTAATTATTGTGATGTATTAATCCACGACATGGAAGACAATCATTTCTTAATGAACTTTAGTTATGGCTCGGATCTTGTATATTATTCAAGAAACAAAATTTTGGAAGATTTATAGAGTATATCTGTGAAGTTCTCAGGACCTATGTCAATTAAAAATAACCTAAAAATTGTTTTTTTCATTTGGAGTAATTCCCAATATCAATACAGTAACAGAAGTTCCCAGTTTGATGCTTGTTTTTAACCAACTAAAACGGCAGTATTTTGTTCCGTTGATATATATTCAGATTTTTTGTACTAGTCATTTAAATGCTAAGTGGATAAACTATCTAATAGCTGCATTACCAGGCGATTGTAATACCATTGGTCTAACGAAGAGAAGGCTACGACTCCATTTTCTTGTCTGGGCTTTTTAACAACATATCAAGCCCGAGGCTTATCTGAGCAAACTTAAAAATATTGCAAATACTGTACAATGCTTTTATTGTTCGTTGGTATACAAGCAGGGTGTCTTGGAGAACTTGCCATCTGGATGAGAATTATAAGGATACTTGAAAAAAAAATCCAGTTTGTTTAAATGTTAATCAAGGAGTTAATATTACTGGATGTTGACTGTGATTGCTTACCTGTTAAATGTAGGATTTAGATAAGTGGTGTAAGATGGTATTTGGTTAGGCAGTGGGTTAAGGTATACTTTAAAAAATAACAGATTTTAGGTAGTTTAGGCAATCAATACATTTAGATTGACTTTTAAACTTGGTCTGTAAAATATAAAGTAATCTAAAGAATTTAGACTATAGGGTCAAAGGGTTATGGGTGTTTTTTTTTTTTTTTATTTGACAAGACTTTTGAGTCATTGTTATATGAATATTTTACTTGTTAAATATCAGAATACTTTTCACTTCAAAATCCTAATCTGGGCTAATTTTTTCTGCCAAAGTAGCTGTCCCGTGTAAGAATAATAGTTCAATAGTACTGAAAAAAACAACAAGATGTCAAATGTCCAATTGGATCCAAGTGGATCATTTTTAGCTAGTTTTCACGCTTATATTCCCCACATTTATGGGTTTTCTTGAATTAACACTTAACTTCCGAAGTTTTGTAATAAATTTTAATTAGGAGGGTTTGTAATAAAATTCAATTACAAGGGTTTATAAATTTGACTTAAAAAAAAGATGCCATGGCCTTGTATCAGATATTCCTGCATTGTTGTTTAATCATCATAAACACACGGACAAGACAAGTCAAATGCAAATGTACTGTAAATGTAATGGCTAGATTAATGTGAAGACTGTCTTAGCTCCTGGAAATCTGCAAATATAAAGTTTTTTTTTTTTATCAATTGCCTACGGAAACTTACTTTAATATAATCTGTCATGCGTATCTCAATGAATAGGGGAATTCTAGTTTTGTCAAGAGATTAAAGTGATTAAGGTAGTAGGTACAATTCCTAAGGTTCTCTAGAAACACCTTAGTCAATTGAATAAAGCTTTAGCAATGAGTCAGATGGTTGATGAAAATAAACCGGGCAATTCAGTTGTTTTATGTATAAACTACTTATTCAGCTGATATAAATTTATTGTTAGTAACATTTTTAGGCAGAATGATTTACAAAGGATTAAGCAGGGATTAACATGACAGATTTAAGGTAGAATTAGAAGGTTTTCGGAATTAAGCAATATTTGTCTTTTCAGTTGTTTGAGATAAGAAATGGCTTGTAAATATTGAAAATATATTAATGAGTTTGGCTTGTCCAATGCAGTATGATATTACCGTAATTTGGTTGGCAACGTAATGAGGTAATATTTGTAATTTTGATAGAATGGGCGAATTTACGATTGTTTTTGTTGATCGGAGAATGAGGTTGGTTTTGGTTTATCAATGTGGTTTGCAATGGAGTGAATTAGTTAGGTGGTTGTTGCCATGTTGGAATTCAATTGTCAATGAACTAAGCTGGAATCTGGGTGGTCAAAGGAATGGGTTGTTATTCGGTTTATCAAGGGATTGAGCAATGATTTGACTTGTCAACGGATCGCAGTAGGAATTAGGTTTTCATTAGATTTAGTAGGCTTTGGGTTGCCAATAGACTGACAGTTTTACCTGTAAAATAGATTGGGATAGGATGTGACCTGTCAGGAACTGAGCCAGGATTTGATTGAGTGAAAAGAAGTAGGATTTTTTTCCCCATGAATGAGGTAGGGACGTAGTTTTGATTGAATTTAAGTGGGAGTATTTGGTTTATCAAATGACTGAAGTAAAATTTGGTTTGTTAGTGGACTCGCTGTGGTTTGTCAACACTGATAGAGGGGTTGGTTACCCAATGGACAAGTAAGGTATTTGTTCCGATACGTAATACAAACCCTCGGACCCTAAACCAATTTAAGCAATAGGAGGTAACTAGCGGCAGCTGGGAACGGTCGTAAGCTTCGAACAAGGGGAGAACGTAGTTTAACTGCTTGTCCGATCGTCGCGCTTCGCCGCCCGAGAGGTGAAGAATCACTTTGCTTTCGGCCGCGGGTGTGAAGGACGTGTTCGTCATCGCTCTCTGCCCGTTTCATCGTCGTATGCTTTGTTTATATTGTGTTTTCTACTAATGGTTTGTTTGATCTTGCAAATGAAACTGTAAGTACACTGTTTTCATTTTCATTACTTAATTATGAATCAACATGGAGCTATCGCCGTAGAGGCGGCGATTTCCGCTCTTTTCATGAAATTGAATTTAATTATGTCTCTGTGCCGAGGGCGGGCGCACTCGCGCCGAGTCATGTATTTTGGGCAAAAGTGTGTAATTGAAAGATGTAGTATTCTTTTTCATTATATTTTTGCCCTGTGCGTTCGTTGCCGAAAGCTTGATTGCGCTCGGCACGAGCCTCTTATTTTGTATGAATAGAATGCAATGAAAGTGGATTCGCAATGCAGTTTTCTTTCATTTTCATTTATTAATTGCATCAAATTTAATTTTGGATCAATTTCCGCTTTACCCGGGAAGAATCCTTACGATTTACTGTGAAAGAAAAAAAAAAAATTTGAAATCGCAAGTGCAGTTTATTGTTAATTTTAATTTATAAATTATGATAGCAGCATATTTATTATGATCAAAGTTTCCGCTCTTAACCCGGGGAATTGTCTTTCCCCCTTTAGTTCTATGAACGTGAATAGCCAAGGGCGTATTCTGTTTCATTTTCATATTACTTTTCACTGCTGTGCGGGGGTAGGGGAAGCGAAGGTCTGCCAGGAAGTCGTCGGAAAGCTCTCCCGCGGACTCCCTTGGTATCCGATTCTTCGTCTTCTTTCCTGCCCCCCCACCCCGCTCAGCTTCCTCGTATTTTGTATTTGGGGTTCTTCCTTCCGTTCGGGGTGGGGCATGTCTCCCCCCCGTGCGTGAGGGAACCCCTCTTACTAATCTGTCTGTGCTACCGCAGGTGCTACATCCGTGGGAGACGACCTTGGACAGGTATGGGCCACTGCGGCTGCAGGGCGTGCCTAGCATCCACGATCTGCTGCAGCGTCTAGCGAGGTCTGGGGCGGTGACCTTGGAGCGGTCTCCACTACAACCTTCACGGCCGCTTATGCTGCTTCCCCCCGCTGGTCTACACTCCCCATGCTGTGTCGGTGACGCCGTCTGCCGCTTCTAGGGCCGGTCGCCGCCGTACGAGGAGGGGTATGCCGCCGCCGCCTGTGTTTTCTTCGTGTTGCCTGCCCCAGACTTCCGCTGTTCCAGCAGCTCGCCCCTGGACCAGCCGCCAGTACCAGCTTCCCGCTGGCTGCCGATGATTCTACGAGGCGATGGCTGGGCCTGCCATACCTGTCGCTGATGTGGTTGTTCCCGCTACTGGCTTGGCTGTCCCTTCTGTGTTTACCGCTGCCGCTGTTCCTGCCGCTCCTGAGCTGGTTGCTGTTCCTGTCGCTCCTGGTTCCTGCGCCTGTCCATGCTGGTCCTGCCCATGGTGTGTCCTTCCCCATCCCAGGTCCTTCCGGACAGGTGCAGTCGGCCGTGTTGCTTCGGCAATAGGCCCGACTCCGGCCTGGATGGAGGACCTGACGACTGTCCTGCGTGAGCTGACGAAGAAGAGGAAGGTGTCATCTTCGTCTTCGTCTGCTGCTGCCTCTTCCCCTTCGACTTCTAGGCCCATAAGCGAAGAAGAAGAAGGCTGCCTCCTCCCCCCTAAGAAGTCTCCTTCGGGAACTTCTAAGGGCCCATCCCACCTCGGTGGGACGGGGTCCTTCTGCTGGTCCTCCTGCTCCTTCGGGAGCGGGGCCTGTCTCCCCTTCCGTAAGGAAGAGATAGACGGGGACCAGAGGAGTATCGGTTAGCTCTGGTACTTCCTCGCCTGGTGCTAGCGGCGATGCCGCTACGGCAGGTTCCGGCTCGGTCTCTCGTTCACGGGAGATCCCGAGTGTACGCTCCTCCCTCGGGAGACCGTGCAGCCAAAGTTTCGGCGCCAGAGTTCGCTCGGCGCCAAGACCACGGCACGGAGCAGAAGGCTGGCGAGAACCTGCTCAGGTTGACTCTCGCCAGGCCAGCGGCCGCGCTCTCGCAGCGACCAGCTGGTAACCGGATTTTTCCCCCTAAGAAGACTCCTTCGGGAACTTCGAAGGGCTCGTCACACTCCGGTGTGACGGGGGGGTTCTTCTGCTGGTCCTCCTGTTCCTTCGGGAACGGGGCCCGTCTCTCCCTTCTGAGAGAAGAAGAAGACGGGGACCAAGGGTGTGCTGGCTACCGCTGGTACACCCTCGCCTGGTCTTGGCAGCTCTGCTGCTAAGCCAGGTACCGGCTCGGTTTCTCGTCCGCGAGAAGTTCCAAGTGTACGGTCTCCTTCGGGTGACCGTGCAGCCAAAGTTAAGACGCCTGAGTTCGCTCAGCGTCATGACCAAGGCACGGAGAAAAGACTGTCGAGGAGCCGCTCAGGTGACTCTCGCCAGGCCAGCGGCCGCTCTCGCAGCGACCCAGCCGGTACCCCCTCGGGTGGACGTGACGGTCTCTGACCGGCCACGGGTTTGAGGCTGGGAAGAGGTCCCCCAGGTCCCCTCGACCGACGGTACCAGCCTCGGCTGTACCAGCGGTTTGACGTGCCGCGAGGACACTCACCGGTCTCACCGCGAAAGTGAGGCTCTGCAGGTCACCTGACCGCCGCTCCCACAGGGACCGGGCGGATACGATGACCAGCAGCAGCTCGTCTGACGCACGGGACCGGGAGTCCTGCCAGCGCAGCGGGGGGGTGGGGGGGGGGGAGCGTCAGGTCTGTCTCTCCACTACCTTCAACTTCCTCGGGCTACACCGGAAGAGCGAGGTAGCTAGGAGTGATCGTGAGAGGTGCGCCGCACGATCCCGTCACGACGCCGCACGTGCCACGTATGGTCTTAGGACCAACCAGGACGTACGCGCAAGTGATTGGAGGCGACCGTCAGGGGGGGGGAGGGGGGGGAGGGGGTAGCGTCAGTTCTGTCTCTCTGATACCTTCAACTTCCTCGGCATACGCCAGGAAGAGCGAGGTATATAGGAGTGATCGTGAGAGATGCGCCGCTCACGATCCGTCACGACGCGACCGCACGTGCCAGGTATGGTCTTAGGACCAGCCCAGGGACGTACGCGCAAAGTGATTGGAGGCAACCGTCAGGGATCTGTTGCTGGTCCTTCTTCTGAAGGAGGAGGGTCTTGGGAGCTGCTCTTGTTGGAGGGACTGGATGGTCCTACTCCTCAAGACGCTGTAACTTCCGAGATTCAGAGTAACTTTGCCCAGGTTATTGCACTGATTCGTCAGCACAAACGACCTGGGGGAAGGATCGCCGCTCCCACCAGCAGAGCCCATGTCTCTGCTAGAGTCGTTTTGGGGCCCGAGAGGGAACCCAAACCGACGGTGGGTTTGCCGCGATCGGAGCTTCTCTCTCAGTTCTGGCCGGTCGATCAAGCTACTTCCACCTCCTCTACTGCGACAGCGGCATTTCTACGTGTCTTTCGGGGGACACCGTATTTAAATACTCCTTCGGTCCTCCTGAGAGGTTTAGACCTCGACGAGGACTGGAATGAGTCAGAGGACGGTATCGGCTCTCTCCTGTCAGGTGTCGATCAGCCCCACCCAGACGACGTTCACAGTGGCGGCAGACCCTTACCTACAGTGAGAGTTCGTAACCCTCCTCGGGAAAACGTTTTCTCCTGACGATACGTTTTCCCAGACTCTGAGAGGCCATCGCCGCAAGGCGATGGCTGCTCCTACTCTTCTCCAACTGCTAGTTCCACTGGGAAGGCGAGCGAGTATCCAATTCCTCCCCCATTCCCTCTCTCCTTACGGCTACGAGGGAAAGGGGAGGGATCCTACAGAGATTTCTCTGTAGGATTCCACGTTGGGGACTGCGCTACCGGGGGGGGGGGGGACCTTCGGGTCCTACCTGACGTAAGCCCCGGTCGTTGAGGAGGGATCCTGCCCCATTCTCGATTTCTACGGGAATCGAGAGGACCACCAGCCGATATCGTTTGACGAATTCGGGGGTGTGGGGGTTTCGCAGACTGCTTAGAAATTCTACGGAATTTCTAGCGCATTCAGAGTGTTAGTTTTCTTACGATCTCCAAACACTTAGGCGAGACCACGGTCCAAAGTGAGCGAGACGAAATCCCCGATATGTTACACGATAATCGGGAACCTCGCCTATGCTCGAATTCCTGGAATTTCTAGCATTAGGAAGAAGGACTGCTGCTGAAAGAAGACTATCTCACAATAGGCGACCAACCTGGATAGAGAAGAAAAACGGACGGAATATCCAGTTTGGCTTGAACTATCGTCTTAGTATTCTGTTCACCATTGAAGCTTTCCTTCGAGGAAGACTTCTTCACTCTCTTTGATAGAGACCGAAGGTGGTCGATCTCCAATCCTTATTTGTTTTCTTGAAGGAAAGAATTTAGGATGGAGATCGTTGTTCAGATCCTACAAATATCTACGTATATTAACCTCGCGACATGATTCTGCTAAGCAGTTGAATGGTCCGAGGGGTAGGCGCATATCCTGGTTATTCTACGGATTGCGACTTAGACGAAAAGTATTCTAATTGAACTGCAACTCGGGTTGCCTGCAACCTCCCAGGAGTTTCCAGTTTCAATTTTATATACTTATGGTGTTTGTCACAACAACACCATTTAAGCTTTTATATTTACCGAAATTTGTTTCGCATAAATATAATTGCTCGAGCATATCTTTTTATGCTCGGTGGTTCTAGCTGAACGCATTCCTTCGTGGAAAGGATTACTTGGCAACTCAGGATGACGAGTCAGCGACAGCTACTGCGTATTGAATTGCCCGAGGCATTTCAGTACCAGCTGCCGCTTTGAGATGGACGGTTGGTTATGTCTTTCTCACCTGCTTTGATTGAATACCAACCGTATCTCTGCCCAACAATCACGGACTTAAGTCTCTGATTAACGGGGATTCTCGCATACCATGAATGACCATCTACTGCTGTGTCGCTAGTATTCATCGTCTTCGGTATTGCGAGAATTTTAAACAGAGATATCTATTCGACTCTCATCTTTCTGTTTACCGCACGGTAACAGAATTCTGTAATAGTCTCTTGCTGCATCGTATCTCGATAATGCGAATGATTTTTGCGGAATCTGAGTTTGTCCTCAAAATATCTTGTATTCGGAGGTGTGCAATTGTTCATTGTTCACACCCGGATTAGCAGATGTATTGAAAGACATCGCCTACTCCCACACCTGCCAGCTCTACTTCCAAACGTTCAGCCCATGAGAAGCAGTTCTTCAGGCGGCTCTACCCTGTGTTTCATTACTGACGCCTGCCCGCTTTCCCTGCACACCGGACAGCAATGAAATGGCGGTTAGCGTTTTCAGTCATTTGTAAGCACAGGTTTAGAATCTTGAGATTCCTTCTCTCGATTCAGCTGGAAGACGTAGGTTGCATTCATTGCCTACCTTCGTCTTCAACGTCACAGTGTTGTTTCTCCTTAAGCTGAGATTCAACGTCTATGAGATTTTCTTGCCATCAGGGACCTCGGTCTTTTGAAGGCAATTGACTTTCGCCTTTTGAGCTTATGCATTAAGAGAATCATCGCCGCGCCGTCCGGCAATCGGTGACTACAAATATTTTATTTGTTTGGTCTCTCAGCATAACTCTTTAAAGGGCGAAGGTCACGTGACTTACCCGGATGCTTGGACAACTTGCCTCTACTGATTCCGAACCAGTCAGTCGGCAGCTGTCAGAGCGCCGAGTCAGTTACGAACTATGCTGTGGACTTAGTTCGGTTGTTCCAGAGCAATCATTACTTCGTCTTAATAGCTTGTCAGTATGAGTACTGTACATAACCAAAGTCGAGAAGAGGGATAGGTCATACGACTATCCCCTTCTTTTCGTCTTAGGTAACTGCATGACTTCTCTTGAGAAGTCAAGCACAAAGGGATGGGGATTTGTGACGCTCGATTTCGTACCGATCTTCGTAGCGAAGACTCAGAACCCTTCGGTAACTGACGATTGGTTCGAGTCCTTCACAATACCCTCCCTAATGGACTTCACCACCTCCGATACGAAGGCTATGCTGCTTTGTCCTGTGAAGGCGCGACGGAGCTGTCTGAAGAAACTCGACACCCCCTCCCAGGATGAGTGTGGACGCCTCTTCATCATTCTCTCGCGTTCCGCAAGAACTTCTCCGTGGCGCAGGTAATGAAGGCAGGCGCCTGGTCCAACCGGACCGCATGCACCTCCTTCTACCTTCGGGATATTGCCCTTAGTTCCTTGGGATCTTTTTTCCGTTGGGAACCGTGGTGGTTGCTCAACACGTTGTGTAGTTAACCCAGACCCTCACAGGCTGAACAGCATCGAGTCCTGGTGTGACCGTAAGAATGGATAGGAATGAGAGTGTGACTGGCTCCTCTTCCCATCTTTTTTTTCTTCCCTCTACCTCTGGGTAGAGGGACACGGTCGTCACCCTGCTGGGTAAGGACAGACGAGATGCAGGTGAGCTACTCAATAGAGCACCATCCTATCCCTTTCAGTAGGGATAGGAGTAAATATCCACCACTTCCTCCAACAAGGGGGAGGAAGTGGATGCCAATTTGAGACAAACCCATCATTTTATGATTGTCTCTTGCAAACAGGAACAAGTTCTTGCTTGCTGGTACGAAGAGATACGCTTGCCTCTCTCTTAGTACTTGGCCCAGAGGTCTGACCATTGATCCTGCGGTGCACACGCCCCGATCAATCGGACAGAGGTTTGGATCCCTCCCTTGCTCTTAACGACCAGGGAGGCACGCCAGGGTTTTGGACGAACACCAGTCTGTTCACCAAAAAGACTCGGATTCTTCCCACCAAGAAGTGAGTCTTCCTATTGTTAAAGGACCGAGGGTTTGTATTACGTATCGGAACAAATGACAATTTGTCGAAAATTGCATTTTTCCTAACTATACAAACCTGAGTGGTCCTTTACATTATGTCCCCACCTCATGCCACCCCTCACTCTGCAACTTTTTGCATGGGCCTAAAGCAAAAGTGATTCTTCACCTCTCGGGCTGACGCTGGAGGGCGCCGCCGCACGATCGGAACAAGCCAGTTAACTAACCGTTCTCCACCCCTTGTTCGAAGCTTACGACCGTCCCAGCTGCCGCTAGTTACCTTCCTATTGTTAAAGGACCTCAGGTTTGTATAGTTAGGAAAAATGCAATTTTCGACAAATTGTCATTTTAGTTGATCAGTGGATTAAGGCAAGATCTTATGCCTTTTAATATTCAGA
>NC_061110.1:39325375-39354057 GCF_015104395.2 Macrobrachium nipponense | reverse complement strand
CCTTTTAATATTCAGATTTGGAAACCATATTGTAGGCTAAGTATTAATCTTCAGTAATTAATATAGCATTATTTCATTGTGAATCAAAGTTTTTCAGAAAAGTTAATTAACTATTTCGTTAAGATTATAATTGTATATGTATGCACATGGTCTGATAAATTTTGTTGACATACTATGTAATTGTTTACGCCACAGACTTGGAAGGGGTTTCTTACCATTTGACTACAAGGAGCTGCAGACTAGTTCTATCATTCTTTCTTAGACATTTTGTAAACAATGATGAAAATCACATTAGTGGGTTACGGTAACTTGGTTATCCACTGGTTTTAAAACTATTGGGTTAATCTTTGTGCTAACAATGTGTGAAATGCCTTACATTTAAGATGATGATATTTTGGTGGATGACATGGGACGAGACAATTATTAGGTTATGATAAGGAAACTTATAAATTGAATTTAATGAAATAATGAATCTTGTTATGCACCAGTTAGGCAAAGGCGTAAGTACTGCTAGGTATATTAATGAAGGTAGTACAGTCACTTGGTTAATAATTTGAATGTGTATAGAACGAGGAGGTTGATTATAGAACAAGCGAGGATAGGTTAGGTAGATCATTTTATGAAGTAGTTGGTAATTTAATTCAATATATAAGGTTATAAAGTCCTTGATTTACATGAAAAGTTTTAAGGCAATATTGTTGATATGATAAGACTTATAGGATCACCTGAAGATTAGCGACCCCTAATACCTCTCCTGAAGAAAATTGACCCCAATATTTTCCTCCTGAAGAAAAGCGACCCCAATATTTTCTACCTGAAGATAAACAACCCCAATATTTTCTACCTGAAGATAAACAACCCCTGCTTGTTGGTGTCTCCAATCTTCAGGTGACCCACTTTAGCTCTTAATATTATAGAAAAAAGGAGAAAAATATATGGATATATATTCATTAAAAACTACTTTATTAAACATTTGTTAAAAACACAAATTTAGACAAACTATCAATAGTTAATTAAAAGCATATTGTCTTGCAATTTCAGTACAAAAATAATCAAACCTACTGTAACCCTTGTGGCTAGTGCGCACAGCGCAACATTACCTCTTGCCAGAACATACCAAGCTTGCCAAGAATCTTGAAATATGCGAATAAGGCGTGAAGCGCCGTTCCGCCACGGCATTACTGTAACCCCTGTTAATTCCTCACCTTAAGAAAAGCGACCCCAATATTTTCCACCTGAAGAAAAGTGACCCCAGCGTGTGTTGGGGTCGCTTCTCTTCAGGTGATCCGACTTATATGGCAAACTTTTGTTCTTTAAGGTGACCATGAAACTGCTGAAAGTTAATTAAAGTTAATGCTAAAGTTGATCTGTTTTTTAACTTTTTATATATTCTATAACAGTCATTTACAACAACGTACTTAGTGGTTACTTAGTAGTAAAAGGTGCAAATGTTAATTTTTTTCCTTCACAGGAATGGAATAATAGCTGTGATAAAAGTTATTTAAAGCCTTATCGTTTGAACATGGAAACCTACTGCATACATATGCTGAACAACCATTACATAATCATTATTGTTCCTGATGGTTTAATCGAAATCTGATGTATATCTCAAACATCTTGCAACACTAAGAAGAATTCCCACAGATCTGTGTTTTAGATCTGCAGCAGTCTGATGAAGCCCTGAAACCGGCAATCTGTTATCAGAATTAAGAAATTAATATTACATAGACTTTTTAAGTTATATTTTTACCACAGCATGATTTCCACCCCAAGCAGTTAGTATTAGATATAATTTGTCATTTTTGCTGTCCATTAAGTGAGTATAATGTTCAGTGTGTAAATAGTGCTTCATAATGCTCACTAAAACTTAGCCTTAAAGCCAAAACTGGTCATCAAAATTAGATGTTTTAAGGAATTAGGTATTCTACTCAGTCCTGTTACACTGTTTGTCGTTGACTGGAATTCAATCATATCGGCTGTCTAAGTGTCAAATGAAGGTGGAAAAGGAGTGTCATTTGTTTCCATAAGTAGTAAAGTTCAATTGAGGATTATAAGGAAACAAGATTCTTTTAATACTGTTCTGTTGAGCTATTGAATTCATCGTAAAGTTGAAAGATTTGTCGGTATGTTACCATTTTCACTGGCTTTAAATCTGTGACGTATTTCTGAGGTCTGTACCTTTTAAGCCAATGAGTGATTCCAAATGCACTAGAAATATTTTTGTATTTAAGATGACGACTGTCAGTTTGAGTATTTTCGTTCCTCATTCCAGGAAATCCTGTTTTTGCTCAATTAACCGAATTTGTTGAATAATCAGTTAATTTGTCTAAAGATTGTAATTTAATAAAAACGTATAGTTGTGGAAATACGACATATAATTATGATATAATGGAAATGCGACATTCAGTAATACAGTGACTACTGCAGGTCAGTTGTGGACGCTTGAACACTTCATAGGCTTGAGAAATACGTGTCAGAAAAAAATCATGTTAAAATCTGAGACTGCAATTTCGACAAAAAATTTTTTGTACCACGATCTGTTAGCCTCTACGTGTGACTTACAAATACTTTTATCAACGCTTATTTTATAAGATGTGCTTTAATTTGAAAATTTATTCTTAATTTGTGCTGTTTAATTTTTTTTATAATTTTGCATCTTAAATCATGGGTAAATTTGTCATCTAAACCGTAATTCTCCTAGGCTGTAGCTTCAACACATTCTGGCGATATACATACTTTTGAAAAGTTTTCATTCCCTTCAAAATAATTGCGACCAATACTTAATCAAAATTATTTATTGGCGATATTAGACATGCCTTTCCGTTCACTGCTAAGTAGTTGATTGTTTTAGGGGTAATTTTTCCATAATTTGCGCTCAAGTATTAACTGGGCATAGACAGTAAAGAACTCCAGTAATTAGAATTCAAGTTCCTGAAGTGCCAATTCTGTGAAATGAAACATCAAAAGAATCCGCTCTCTAGATAAGAGTTTAGAAGCATAAATACATGTTAGCATCAGATGGAATACTGAAGGCTTTCCCGTTCACTGAGTTTTTAAGCCTTAATTTAATTAAAGTGATCGGTACTTAATAAACTCGTGTCTAATATCCACTAACAATTTTTTTAAGATTTCAATAAAATCCATATTGTTTTTTCTCTCCATGGAGGTTTGATTTTCTTAAGTACATCTAGCATGGTATAAGGACTTACTGTAAAGTTGGCCATAGTTGAATTGAAAAGCTTTTAGTTGCTCTAAGTATGCAGTCACACGTAGAACATGCCAAAGCTGCCTTTGAAGTATTGTTGCAATAGTTACAATTTGAGTAAACAGAACTCTTGTAATGATTATAGTCTTAGAATGACAAAACTAGTTGCGAACTTTTATTTCTATTATATATATCTTACTGAATTGGCTGTGTCCTTCAAATGTGTAATGTAATCTCCAAGGAAATTTGTATAGAGTAACCTAATCTTTTAGCAGTATTTTGTACATTGCTTATGTTACGGAAACTAAGAAATGACAAGCTTGATTGAAGGAAGAGTTCAAGTGATATTCATCGATAAAATACTTAGGGAATGCGGTAGGTCCTTAAGAAAAAAAAGGGCTAATGGTAGGAAGTTTTAAAGGGGAATGAGTAGCTCCAGGGAATTAGTGAGAGGAAGGCTGGAGGAAAGTTCAGCTTTTTCATGGTAACGTTTAGTTTCGACAATGATTATTTATTGACATAAGGAAGTGTTTTGAAGATAAGAATTCACAGAAAAGGAAGGGACAGTTCTCGGAACTGTTTAGTAGTATGGAACGGAACGGTCAGTGGAATGCTGTTTCCAAGAAAATATTTTATGGAGACTAGAACCTTTCGAAATATGTTCAACTGAAGGAGAAATTGAGAGAGGGAAAGAGGAATAAGTGTGAGGATGCTAAAGGCACAAAAAATATAAAGTTAGGAATGAAGGATTAGAAAGTTCTATTGGTAATTAGATTCCTTGGAGAAGAGGTATTTTACTGATGATAAAATTCAGATAGAAATGTACTCTCCTAAGTTGTTTATTCGGAATTTTCCTTTTAATTAGGCTTTTAGGCGAGTTTGGTTTCTTCTTGGTATGAAGTAATTGTATCGGTTCAGTTGCCAAAAGATTCATTACTGTAGTGGGAATAAAGCTTGCGTGCGGCGGCTTTGTCTAGACTCTGGATAAAAGAAATTTCACGGAAAAAAAAGCATGAGGGTAGAGTGGAGGGCTTTAAAAAAAATCGCATGTGCTCCTTGAGTTTTGTCATTCTAAGATCTGTTGTAATGTGTAATGCAACTAGGAAGATACATATGTAAACAGTGTATGGCTCAAGATTCCATATAGCTCTTGAACGATAATGACCCAGGGCACACTTAACAATTGTGTCAGCAGTTTTGATGTTCTTTCTTTTTGTTCATTATGCTGCTGCTGGTTATCTATCACTTAGGAGCATGTTCTGCGCATATTTTATTCTGAATTTCAGTAGTTTGTTTTGGAGGAATTAATTGAGACTTCACAAATTTCATGAAGCCGTGATCACTGTAGAAAATCGAGAATTGAAGTTGCTGCTGCATGAAAGTTTTACTCCATTATAATATAGGTATATTTGTCTTCACGGCTTTTCCTAGCACAATTATCATAAGATCTTGTACGGTAAGTCATATGGGCGGCTATTTAACGTACGACAGTTACGGGATAAACGTACGAGTTCTTGATTTACTAACAATTTGGCTCTTTGGAGAGAAAATGACTTACTTTCGAAGTTAATAAGTTTTTGACTAATTAAATAATTTTTTTTACTTTTTTTTAAGTAGCTGTTTGGCAACATAACGGCTTTATTCCATATGTAAAATTGTTTACGCAATTGCTGTTCTTAAAAATATATATTTGTCAGTATATATACTAAGGAAATAAAATCTTTTGAAATATGCAGTATTTAATTTTAACTACCAGTAATTAATATTTAAGATATGAACGAATCGGATTAATATTGAGTAAACTCACATCCTCCTGTCAGCGGTCATATGACTGAGTTTTCTCCCCAAACGTCCCCTCCCTCTAATAGCACCAGCGGGAAAAATGAAACCACGTGTCCATTCCCATTTAAAGGAGCTCGTTCGCCGCTCTCTTGATGGTTTGAGAACAGTACCACTTCTTGAGGAATATGTGAACAGAGTCAAAAATGGCTGTTTTGTCGTCTAGTAATTGCTGGGAACTCTTGTCCACATTCAGATCGAGTTATCTTTGAAGATTTTATCCTGACAACCAAAGTCATGGCAGCAATTGTTGTGGCATTTCCTTGTTTAAATTGCTCAAAAGCTGTGATATATAACTTTTCGGTACAAAGGATACCGATTCTTGGAGGTCTGAAGCCTCAGACATTTATGTATAATTATGTATAAGAACTCTAAACGCTATGGAATCTGGCTAAAGGAAAAATATAATTCATTAAAATCTTTTATGGTAGAAGTCTGAATGTCTTAATTACACGAGACAGGTTTCGGTATAAGCACTTTAAATGTAACCACAGAAGTCAATGAAAACCAAAATGACCATCAAATTCTGAAATCCTATTCTCTGAAAATTCCAAACGCACCAATGCCAGATAGCTTAAAAACATAGAATCCTTTCACTCGCTTCAAATATGGCGTCATGAACGACTCAAGGTCTCATTTTCTGTGCCTTTCTGAATATATGAAATGTGTTTGGAATTCAGCGTATGAGGTCACGTGTCATGCCTGTGTAAATATATGTAGTGCTCTGAAAAGAGAAGAGGAAAAGGAAAGCCCGCCAAGGCCCTCCTCTGTCCCCCCTGGTAATAGAAGATTAAGGAAATGTTCTGAATAAGCAACATCACCTGGTCCTTGAATGCTTTCCTTTTCCTCTTCTTTTACAATACTTTATTATAAACTTTACAAACAATAATGCAATGATTGTGAAATTAAACACCAAGAACATGATTTGTTTTCAGGATAATGCTAAAAGTTGTTTTTATTTCTTACTTTAACACGATTACCGAGACATATCTATTCTTAAGACGTGTGAAAAATGATCCAAATATAGTTCAAAGTAGTTAACCAGCAAAAATTAAAAAGAGAGGGGGATGGGAGCCATTATGGTTAACAGACAAACTAAAAAGTGGGGGGTGGGAAGAGTCATTATGAGCCCCATAAGCATTTCCAGCACGATGCATTACCCACGACACCTGAAGCTCGCCCAAAAGCAAACAAGGCCCACAAATAGCCAAGATGCCTCTCGAACTCGGCCCATTTCATGTGCATGACTGAGTCGGGTAAAGGAGAAGAGACGTGCAGGGTTACTGCCCTGTCTACCCTCAGCTTCTTCTCCCAGCAAGATAGCCAGATCGGACCGAAGTACGCATTCACCCTTACACGTGGACCACCAACCCACTTTAGCCTCTGTGTAATAAATCTCCAATACTAACTTCTATGCAAACCTCTTTATGAAAAACCTCCATAAAAGTAACTAGGCGAACCTTACACGAAAACTGAGTAAAGCAAAGCACTACTCCTTTCCACGCAGCATTTTTTTAGACATACACCAACGGCAGTGAAAATAAAAGCCTAAGGTAAACCACCTATTTTTGTACCTGGTTTCTTAACTAGATTTATTGCACTTGCAAAAGACTTTTACTAATCAAACATACTGAAACATGGGAGAATATGTCTATTTCATTCTAACAAACAGACATACCACCACAGTGAAGTTATGACTTATAATATTATATCTCTATCTTCTATTCTTAACCTAACTTGACGATTGCACAGTAAGTTGGTTTAAGGAAAATATACATTTCATCTATCTGCAAGTTGACACCTAACAAAATTACTGATTACATGGGAAAAAATGTAGAGCACATCCTCTGGATTCCATGCAAGCTCCCCTGGACACAACGGTACAATCTTAATTTTCAAAGGGCCAGACCAAAAGTCTTCGAAATCATGTTTCGTCAATGTATTGCATCCCACTAGAAATTTAGATAGACAGGATAAACTAGAAATAAAGATTGACAAAATTTATCTCCAGGAATTTTCAGATACTTGATGTTTATTGTTGAACGCAAGTTGGACATCCTAATCATGTTGGATGTTATTCCCTGCTTTCAGGGACTGAGATTAGTGGGTTATTGATCAAATAGTCATTAGTCAGAAGAGGAATGATTATTGGGAAGACGGGATGATATAATTTCAATGTGGCATTGGTTAATGCGTTTGAATTTATCGTCAGCCATTACTCCACAATGCATGCCTTGAGGCGCAGAATGCTAATGGCGGGGCTGGAAAGAAAGTTCGGAGATGTTGGACACCAAGATTAAATAAAGAAAACCCGTATGAAGTAATGTTGAGTGAAAAACATTACATTTTCCATTTTTCCCGATACTTTGCATGAACATCTAGCATCTTGTCCAGGTTTGATTACCGATGTAGTAAGTAGCTTTGGCCCAGAGAGCTACAATGTTAATCAATTTTAAATTAATATTGGTTTGACCAATAACAGAGCTGTTACTGGAAAGCACACACCAATTTTTCACTTGTACATCATTTAAGTGTCATGGATCGTCAGTTTCAAAATTAACTATTTAAATTAGTTATTTTTTCATATTCCTGGAGCACCGGTCAAGTGTTTTCCAAGTACAGTATACGTACTACATATAGCAAACGCTTCTTGAACTCGGCTGTATGTTAGGGGATGTTTCGTAGTCTTCTTTACTACATAAATTTCCACATTATTTTTCCAAACTTCATTGATTTGTTGTGTTACAGCGTTTCAATGAAATTCTTATTACTACTCCCTTCCGATATTTTGCCATTCACGGATCTCCAACTTTTATGACGAATTAGTTCTGGTACCTATTCCTTATACCCCCATGGAACCTTCTTTTATAGTTTCATGGCGAGAGCTTCGAGATTCCCCATCTGTAGCTACAGTAAGTTAGTGTCTCAATTTTTTCACAAGATGCAATTAATTGTTGCATTGATTTTTTTCTCGTTTGTTTATTCACCATAATAGGTGAAATTTATGTAATCAATTTGGTGAATAACCATCACTGTATAATAGTCACTTGGTACAAATGATCTACGAGAACCACTAAAAATGTCTCGATACATGATATGTTAACGGATGATAATGCTTTAGGTATTTTAGACATATGTTGATGTCATCAAAACAACACAAGCTAATAATCTGCTTTCAATTTTACTATTTTATAATAATGCACTTTCAAGTAAGGCGGGTTACATAAGTAACAAATGGCCAAGACCGTCAATGTCTGACACTTGTAGCTTCATTATTTTCATCCACTTATTTCTTCATTGGTAATTGTTGTTCAACATTAATATTTGCTCGCTGGAGACAAAAGGGATTATTGTCAAATGACACTTGTTGGAATTCAGCATGGCAGATTATTTTTAGTCAATTTCACTCTACCTATCATGGAGGACGTGAAAATTTAGGCGAGGGATAGGATTAGGGTGTTGCGACGTTTCACTATATTTTTCATTTTAGCAAATCTCTCTTGGTCAGCATTGGCATTTTTTGCTCAGTTATCTTCTATTTACCACTTATTTTTATTCAATACTCAGAACTAGAGGAAATGAAAGTAAATGTACTGAGTTGCAATGAAACAGCTTACCTAGACATCAATTTTAACAAAATTGATGGATATTGAAAATTATAAAGACTGAAAAAATTTCCATAATTATGTCCAAAACTTGTCGTCAGCATTTGATTGAAGCTTTTTTATTCAAATGTGCATAAGTTAGTGCAGACCTGCATTCCCTGCACACAAGAATGTGGGCTATTCATCAAGTATCGATGGGCCACAATGATTATGGTCTATTCCAAGACGAGATGAGATCATCCCGGTTTAATGTTCTTTCGGGAGAATTTATTGGATTTAATACATTTTGTTCATACTTTTTGTTATTTTTCTTCAATAAATAAACACTGTAACATAAGTACTAAACATTTGGTTTTTCAAAAGCACTGTTGGATAATACACAAAGTTGTTTTTCAGGACTACGGCCGACTCCATAGTTTTAATTTTCGATACTTTGAAGGCATTTGCTGTTCACCTAATTAAGTTTAGCCATGCATATACGTAGTATATGATATGGTGAATTAATTTTCTTCACTGATTGGCAAGGCCGGGGTTGGACTAGTTAATCAGTTATGAACTTTGTTCAACTAAAGTTTTTGTTTGGCCTTTTTTTTTTCTTTTTTTTTCTTTTTTCATTCTCTGATAAATGTATGCTGTTGTTGTTCTTACGACTGGGAATGGGATGATGATATGGGTACACTATTCTTCAGAAACTTTTGGTTGCAATGATATTTCTGATTTACCAGATTCGGAAAAGCTCGCATTTGTACTACGAAACAACCATGGTTAGAGAGAGGGTGGGACGTAAGATGGAAGAGATATGGAGTTACAGTATCAGGAGTGAAGGGGCTGCAGTTAGGGGCCCGAAGTAATGCGTACAGCATGCCATGAGAGGATGATGGCATTAAACCCCCATTGTGTTCGAGTTACAGTCAAACCCCGGTATTTACGGGAATAGGAGCCACAATCACCGGCAGTTCCTCGCTGGACGAGTGGTTTTCGCGCTCGGCTGCCAGTCCAGTGGTCCGAAGTTCGAATCCCGGCTCAGCCGACGCGGAATCGGAGGAATTTATTTCTGGTGATAGAAATTAATTTCTCGATATAGTGTGGTTCGGATCCCACAATAAGCTGTAGGTCCCGTTGCTAGGTGACCAATTCGTCCTAAAAACGTAAAAATATCTAATCCTTCGGGCTAGCCCTAGGAGAGCTGTTAATCAGCTCAGTGGTCTGGAAAAACTAAAGGCCTATCCACACGACCGGGCCTGAACGGCGGACCTCCCCTCTAATGGGCACACTTGACGGGCAAACTGTCAAATTGCCCGATGGGTCTTGTAGCAAAATCACCATGGTGGTGCCCGATGGTTTGAGCTTCAACCCTGGCAGACGTATGTTAAGTTAACCATTTATATTTCTTTTACCGAGCTATTCTTTGCACCATATTCTCTTCTTTTTCATCACACACAAAGCAATTATCATGCTACACAATATCATCTTCTTTGTGGTAGGCACCATGTTTATCGTACCGCACCGAACACACTGCTGGCATCGTCGGGCACGCCCACCTCTCCATTGCCTCGCCCATGTGGACAACATTCAGGGTAAGCCTGCCAGAATTTGCCCGTCAACCCCGGAGCACGCCGATCAGGCCCGCTCGTGTGGACAGGCCTTAAGATATACTTAACTTCATAATCACCGGCAAACAGCTAAACTTCATGCATACTTGACGCCTCGCTCCAAAAGTGCTGATAACTGCAGAGACCCCTCTAAAAACGCTTATAACTGCCTATTTTGATAGTTCTCACACAAATATACCTTAAGCTATCATCCTAAAACCCTTTAACCCTCAAGGGATGGTCTAAATACATATCATGCACATCCCCAGACCAGACAAACTTTAAGGGTGGGCAATTTAAAAAAAAAAAACTTTAATGGAAAGTTGAAGATATGCAGGCACACATGGTGGAAGGAAAAAAAATTCCACCTTACCACAGCAAACTGAAAGTGACTATTTACAACCTTGTATGGGGCCTCTCTTACAAAACACTCGAATTTTACCAAGTTATAAATATTTTTCTAATAATTACTTTTATCTTTTGTAAAATGATAAGAACTGAAGTCATTAACAAATTCTGTGTATATTTGTCGTAAAATATTCAGATTTGCACTAACTATCTGAGAGGAATACATGTTTATCTAATATTTGTTTGCACTTCTCTATGTAAAATGACAATTATAGCAGACACACAATAATAGAAGATAAGAACTAAAATCAACAGCAATCCTTGGGTATATTTATGAGCAAGTAAATAAAAAGACATCATGAGACAGACAGCAGCAAAACATTTCCCCCTCAAATCTAAAATCATACCGAGAGCTACCTCTGACTCTTAACTGCCAATCTGAGAAACCACAGTTGCCATAAGTCATTTATAGACCATTGAAGTGCTCTGAATGTTTTTAGCTCTATCATCCGAATTGTATGAAGCTTTATATTGATAGTTACTGAGAGTTAGCCCGTCTACCACCCAAAACCTGTTTTTGATATTCATATGATGGTGCCTGTCCATTAAGGGTTAATATAATTTCAAATTCATCTTACAACATTAACCTTAAATATATATGGGTTACAGCTACGTGTGAAAACTAATAAAGTTACTCCTATACTGTTCAGGCACAGCCATATTTTCTCTCTCAGAGAGAGAGAGAGAGAGAGAGAGAGAGAGAGAGAGAGACGAGGAGTCGGGGGGGGGGGGGGAGGGGGGGGGGGGTAGTTCGCTACGAGCTCTGTGATTGCCATTTCCCACTCGTCCAACCAATAGCGTGTTGTCATGAAGTCTATGTCAAAGCAATAAAACCATAGTAACACATACATATGTATGGATGCACTCATTCGATGATGTCTTTGTGAACTTCATGGAGTTTGTTTTATATTTCTAATGCCACAGTAATCCATATTTCATTAAAGGATATAAAGTAACAGAGAGAGAGAGAGAGAGAGAGGAGAGAGAGAGAGAGAGGAAATTGACATTGTTTCTCATGTATATCTGACTTATCCAAAAACACTTTACAGTAACGTTTCAATATCACTGCAATATAATTTTGATATTTCAATAAGGAGGCCCTTCTTTAACAGAGGGGGGAGAAAAAAGATTTATTATTAGCACAATGCTTAAACACCCATTTCTTCCCCAAAGCTTTCATAATTCTCTCTATCTCTTTCCCAGAGTTAAACATTTTAATTCATGTACATAATATGCACTGAAAAAAGTTTTTATTGACATTTTGCTGCTAATTACATTATTATTAATATTTGAAAATTAGTAAATCAGTTTTTCAGAATACAAATTCTATTTAGTCACGATAATAACATGAAAATACAGTAATTAGTGAATATTGCTTGATGATGAAATCCACTAATTACCGAATTTTCATTGAGTAATTTCGAGATAAGTTCCACAGAAAAATCCGTGGATAGGTGAAGCTGCGAATACTGAACCATGAATAGGCGGGATCAGCTGTATATGCGTACTAGTATGAACATCGTACCTGCTTTGAATGGAAACTTCTCCCATTCAAATTCTTATGCAGTCTTATCTTGTGGCAAATTGATTACTCATTCTGCTTCTCCATTAATTGGACCACAGTTCTTTAAGTTGATGGGTCACCGATACCTGCTACTTCAAGGTCTCCTTTAGCTTCCTTGAAAGTTTATTTTAACTCGTCAATATTTACTGTCCTTTCTCGTATATATAATGCAAACAATCTACTGCCTGTGGATTGTCGGTTCTGACCATTGTTGATGTGTTCGGGTGTCACGATAACTTGATCTGGAGAATCATCATGATGGATAACTACTGCTTATTTTGGTGGCATGGCAATTATCTATTGCAGTTTGTGCACAGGAGGGGTTTTAGATGATGATGTAACTATTTTCACCAGGATTTTATATTGCATTTATTTTCTTGAAGGAGAATTTCACTTTTTGTCATGTTTAAGGATTTGACTTTTCATATAGGTACTAAGTCCCCTTCAACCATATAGTGCTTTAGACAGTGAAAAGAGGGAGTAGGAGAGGTAAGACATGAAGATTGAAGAAAGGAAGTTGAATTCAGGTAAAATAAGGATCTTAAAAGCAAGTGCAGTTAGGGGCCGAAGGGATTCCACAGACAACCATTAGTGATGCCAAGTTCATCTAGTGAGGTACACTGACGACACTGAAAGAATAAGCCATTCTATGCTTCCAGTTTACTTTCAATGGGAAACTTGTAATTAAAAAAGCCAATACACAGAGTTGGAAAAAGAAGAGTACAATAACTTTCTCTCTCTCTCTTTCCTTTATTGCAAGAGAGAGAGAGAGAGAGAGAGAGAGAGAGAGAGAGAGAGAGAGAGAGAGAGAGAGAGAGAGAGAGAGAGAGAGAGAATGTTTTAAAATAACCGAATAAAAAACTTATGATTGGGAAACTCTTTTTACCTATTTCTGATAAGCATCTATAAAAATTTTGTTCCATGAGCCAGCAATTGATGGATGATCAAACCAATGGTACCCTTCACTGCAGGGTCTGATAATGGACTTACTTAGACTGAACGATCGGAATTTACTTTCAATGATTAGATAATGACATAAGCAATTAGGCAAAACCTTCCCTAACTGGATAAGCTATGAAGGAAATTAGTAATCATGTACCAGGACAACTTCCCACAACCTAAAAAACAAAGAATCTTAAACTTCAAACAAAGTAGCTTCACCCCTACAAAAACGCACAAACCTAGAGTTTCCACGCAAAATAAATACCAAATGAAACACTTTTTTTCAGGACAACTTTGTATCCTTACAACACACTCACACGTGCACGCACGTATATCTATCTTGACAGCTTCCCTACCAACCACATATTTGAATATTTATTACACAGTTTGTCTAAATATAAGTTTAGTAGTTCTTTATCCCTCCTTTATGTCAAGGACACAAATGGTAGAAGTCAGTGCGCTGAATTTTTTTATTCATACACCGAAGGAAATTGATAAGGTTTTAATTGAAATATTAAGAAAAAATTAAGTAATTTTTTATGTAATTGAAAACTGTCCTATCATCCAGGTGCTGATGCGGCAGCTAATACACAAAGTTGATCATCGTGAAGCTTGGGGAGCCGCAGTAATTCAGCCACTTCCAAAATACCTTAAATATTACCAAATGCCTAATTAATCACTACACAATAATCGTATGCATATCTAAATTTAATTATGAGCATGTGCAGCACTTATAACACTTGGAAAGTTGCATACCTTGGAAAAATCTAAAATATATATATACCAACAGTCCAAACTGACGTCGCACGTAGTACATGAATTCATTATATCCTGGAAGGGTACGAAACCTCGTATTACAAATATGCAAGGTATGAACAGATGCTTAAATTAAATACTAAAAAAGTAAGTGATGGTAATTGGAAGGCATTTTAATGTGGGAAAGCATTCTCCCTCCCAAATGATTTCGGATTGACAAACAAACTCCCCTGAGTTTTACAGACCCACCGATATCATCCTGGGACGAAGGCGAAGTAAGTGTAGAGTGAGAGACTGCGATGAAGGAATGCTTCTTCTGGCTGGGTTTAAACGGCGATACATGTCGAAAGGAATAGTCGTCGTCACTTCAAAGATATAGCTGTATATCCTTATATAGTCAATAGAGCTCAGAGTATCTGAGTTACGAGACCCTTCGTGATTGAAATCTCCTTCGTAACTGACTTAAGTTTCCGTCAACCCAGAGAAAGCAACGGCATTAGTGTTGGTTCGAGGACGAACCAGAACGGCCGCTGGAAGGCAGTGAGCTGTTAACAACCAGGGGTGGGGTAGTTAAATATTTGAAAACTACGTTAACTGTCTTCCAGTGACCATGCTAATTAAACAAATAATAAAAAATACAAATTCCATATGGAATTTTAGTACACTGCAGGGGAACGAATCCAAAAACATGTGTTTTTGGATTTTGCCAAATACATAAGAATATATATACAATGCATACAAAAATTAAATTTATCAAAGTTTATAAATTCAACATTTCAGAGGTTTTTCTCCGGCTTTCCACAGCAGCCTTTCTTTTAGGCCTCTCAGAAGCTGGTGATGATTTGTCTAAGTTTTGCAAATCACTGGACTTTGAGTCTTCATCATCTAAGGAAAGATAAGGTATTAGTTTATTAACGTGGAGTTTACACATTTGTCTGGTACGGCCTTTAAATACTACAGCATGTGTAGTCTCCCCAAGATCATTCGTAAAAGTTTCCTTTATCCGACCTAAAGGATAATTGTTAATCTTAGTATTATCTTCCTTGATCAAAACAATGTCACCTACTTTTAGAAGATGATGAGTCACCGGGCGATATCTACCCTTCCTATCAACTGCTTGGCTTAAAAGTGTTGCATAAACTCATGATGGTAAATATCTATAAGTTTACTCCTAATCCTAGACAGTGGTTCAAATTTATTAGTAGCTCCACAAGGGATAAATTCTTCATCCTTGGGTAAAGGTTGTAAATCTGGAATTGCATTTGGAGTGAGGAAATCTCATACCCCCTAATTAACATTTCGGGTGTTATTGGTTCAGGAAGGTCTTCTGCTGCACTATCCCTAAGAGCCTCTTTAAAAGATATTGGTCGTCGATTTACCAAGTGGACAACATGACATACAGTAAACTCAAAATCAAAGTAGGAGAGAATATGGTTCTTGATGGACCCATAGAGAAGTCGCTTTGTTAACTTGACACAAATCCTGTCACGGTCGCCATGCGCTGAATTTTTTATTCATACACCGGGAAACTTGTAAGGTTTAATTGTTGAAATATTAAGAAAAATTAAGTAATTTATTGTAATTGAAAACTGTCCTATCATCCAGGTGCTGATGCGGCAGCTAATACACAAAGTTGATCATCGTGAAGCTTGGGGGAGCCGCAGTAATTCAGCCACTTCCAAAATACCTTAAATATTACCAATGCCTAATTAATCACTACAACAATAATCGTATGCATATATCTAAATTTAATTATGGTCATGTGGCAGCACTTATAACACTTGGAAAGTTGCATACCTTGGAAAATCTAAAAATATATATATACCACAGTCCAAACTGACGTCCACGTAGTACATAATTCATTATATCCCTGGAAGGGTACGAAACCTCGTATTACAAATATGCAGGTATGAAACAGATGCTTAAATGAAAATACTAAAAAGTAAGTGATGGTAATTGGAAGGCATTTTAATATGGGAAAGCATTATCCCTCCAAATGATTTCGGATTGACAAACAAACTCCCCCTGAGTTTTACAGACCCCCGATATCATCCTGGGACGAAGGCGAAGTAAGTGTAGAGTGAGAGACTGCGATGAAGGAATGCTTCTTCCTGGCTGGGTTTAAACGGCGATTACATGTCGAAAGGAATAGTCGTCGTCACTTCAAAGATATAGCTGTATATCCTTATATAGTTCAATAGAGCTCAGAGTATCTGAGTTACGAGACCCTTCGTGATTGAAATCTCCTTCGTAACTGACTTAAGTTTCCGTCAACCTCAGGAAGAAAGCAAAATCATTAATGGTTGGTCAGGACAGAACCAGAACGGCCGCTGGAAGGCAGTGAGCTGTTAACAACCATGGGGTAGTTAAATATTTGAAAACTACGTTAACTGTCTTCCAGTGACCATGCTAATTAAACAAATAATAAAAAGTACAAATTCCATATGGAATTTTAGTACAGTCAGAGACATAACAGACATTTATGAGCCCAGCTGAACCTCTTTTCAGAGAGCCTAAGCATCTCAAGTGTAATGAAAAGGACTAAAAGGCAAGGCCTCATAATGACTCTCATCAAACTACTTGTGCCATTAGCAATTGAGACAAAATACATTACTATTTAACTTGGCTTACATTAACTGTTTAGCATGAAGTTCTAATTAATTTCCCAACGCCTTAAAAAACTAAATTCTTGGACATGTTTCACTCACAATCGTTTTACATTATTCAAAATGAACACTGCATAGTTTACATTGAACATGACATTGCATGATTGGTGTCAATGAAATTGTAGCACATTCACCAGAACCTGTTCACTGACATTACAGACTTCTACAATTCAATATGCCTTTTAAGTTTTAAAGAATAAAGCTAGTAACTCATACTGAATCCAGATTTTTATATGAATGATTTGGGGGTTTTAAGCAACTTAAACAAGGTATGAAAACAGTTACTGGTCATGACATGTGGTCAACATAAAAGCGCTACAAGTTGTTTACCAGACACACTGACATTTTGATAAATACCCTATATTCCAGTTCAGTTACATTACTGTCCTCATTTTACCAGCAAGAGAGAGAACGAGGTCTGCTTAAGGAAAATTTACAAAGCCGAAATGTACAGTGGTTCCTTTAGATAACAGACAGATTTACCTCATGTGCCCCTTGACTCTTTTAAGGTGGGGTAATACGGGGGGGGGGGGGGGGGGGGGGGGGGGGGGGCAGGGGGAAATTTCAGTCATATGAATACTGACTAGTAATGTTTTAACCCTTTTAAACATTTCCAGTTTGGGAGAGGGGGGTAGGATCAAAGGAAAGGAATGGGAGATCTGAATTGGAAGCAAGCATCAGATGGGACCAGAGAAATTCTGTAATATGCAATTTACAATCAACGAGAAATCTCTCATTACTTCCAACAATATTTATTCTTCAAAGTATGTTCATGTACTCCCATTGAGAGAGAGAGAGAGAGAGAGAGAGAGAGAGAGAGAGAGAGAGAGAGAGAGAGAGAGAGAGAGAGAGAGAGAGACTGACTAGAAATGAATTGAAAATAATTAAAAACGCAACAAAGCTAATCAGAAATTGACAATAGACATTAAAAAATACTAAAACTATCCTATAGGTAGATAACCAATAAAACTTAATCAGTTTCAGTCATAAACATTTCCTAAATCGCAAAATTAAGTAGTCCATCTTTTCTTTGCAGTAAAAAGTTGTTGCTTATTTTCAACTAGTAAGATACTCATGAATGAGGCTTAAGAAATAATCTGTTCTATTGCATAACATTAGCTTTCTTTACACAAAATGGAATGCTGTGTCGTACTAAAATTGTCATTTAACAGCATTTTATCACACCGAGTCAGTATTCAAAATTTTCTATAGCTGCGTCTAAGGCTACTGTGAAGATTCCATAGAAACTTCTTCACGTGGAGCTTGTTCTAAAGGGTTCAAAGGTCGACAATAATGAACTGAAGAACCGCCTACAGATTCCAAGGTAAACTACGCAGCAGAGACCTGAGAAACTCCACCATAACACCTTGAAAAGCTTAGAAAACTTTAGGGCGTGGAAGTTTTAGATAAGTTTTCTTAAGAAAGAGTTCTGGGGAAATATATACTAAAAAAGGCAATACAGCCACCAAGGTACTATAAATATCCTGTATTCCTTGGATCCTCTAAACTTGATAAGTATCTCTCCTCCAGTCATAAAATAAGAGATGTAGAGGTTCATAACCACTAATACTGCTGAAAACGCCAGCCAAATCAGTCAGAAGACATGTATAATTGGAAGTTAAACATTGGTAACTTTCTGTTCCAAGTCACAAATATGCCTATATTCAGATTTATTAGCTCTTATAGAAAATGACATAGCAGAAAATTCAGAGCCATTCCGTAGGCAAAATACTATTCCTCTTGGTTAGCTGGTCCCTTATAATGGACACTGTTCCTATTCAGGACAACCGAAGTAAATGCCACAATATTTTCTGCTCATATCCAAATAAGTGTCTTTCCTATTCTGAATAAAAGGAATAGACAATAATGACATTTAACCAGATAAAAAATATTTCATGAAGTCATCAAAAAACGAATATATATGTGATGTGTATGTGTGTGTGTTCGAGAGTGAGATGTCGACATTTTACTAGACATTGGCACTTATCGTAGGGATGCATGAATCTTGACTGGCAAATGCATAAGCACAGCTGAACTATCTAGCACTAGGCTACACTCTTTGATCCTTCCAGACACTTGGATCCCACTGAGCACTTGGATCCATAAAATACCACTGGATGTGTTCATCCCTTAGGACCTACTGACGCCATAGATCCTTTGGATCCCAGCAGAATTGCCAATCCCTTGGATTCCACCACTAACAGGGATCCTTATGATCTCTCATAACTTTTGGATCCACCAAGCCCGTTTGGGCAATGTATACTGGCGATCCGGCACTGAAACTACAGGTGAGCGGTTGGGAACATCCCAAAAGCTAAAAATAGACTTGCGACTATGGAGAAGAGCGATCTGTCACTGGAATGGACCTTTTTAGTAGTCTAGAAGCATTCTTAAACCGCCAACTTTGTCCTCCATGTGCACTCTACAGCACTTGCACCTTGTTCACTAGAACTAATCGTATCAATTATACACTTAAAAGAATTCCCAATCTTGATAACAGTATTAACAAGCAAATTAGATTTATGATCCATCCTAACTTCTAGACGTGTGGTGGTATTGGGATCGGAGGGTTGGGAGTTAGGTAAAGGAATAGCAGGAAAAGTAGGAGGACTTCCTGCTGCTAAAATTAAGTCTTAATTTTTTCATTATCTATTAAAAATATTGGAATTAAAAAAAAAAAAAAAAATGGGGCTCTTCCTTAACTTTACTGTTACTACTTAAAATAAGTCTCAGCTATAAACAAAAAATCATAGTTACAGGCACAACTTTGGAGATCAAGAAATGAGTAACAGGCCCAAGGTTCAGCTCATTGTCTCCCAAAAGAATAAAAATTAACAAACTCAGAATCAAAACTAATAAATAAAATAACAGTATCATTGTAAACATTAACAGAACAATGAGCAAAAGTAGCATCAACAACAACAGTTTACATAATTTAAAAAAATTCAGTTGAGAGTATAAATAAATGTCACTGTGCGTCACTGAAAAAGCGGCGGAAACTGGTCAACAAGGTGGGGCCAGCACACCTTATAAGGCAAAAGAAATCAGCCAAGTTTGTGAAAACAATTGGGGAAGGTCAATCAGGATGCACTTAGAAGGAAAAGATTAGGTAAAGATGAAGGCACTTCCCTAATAATCCACTAAGCGTATTTTGCTCTCTCATCAGCCAAATAGACTACAAACTTTTCGAAAAAACACTAAAGTAAACAAAAATGAGATAAATGCCTGATAGTACCTTTAGGCAAGAGAACTCAAACCCAAGACCTGGAAGACCATGGTACAATGGCTATGGCATAGTCCAAGGTTTGCCTACCAAGGGTAACTAGTCCCTTCCAGCCAGTGGCTTGATTTTGGAGTGTCCTCTTCCTGGAAGATTTGTCTGCCAAAGCTAAAGTCTCTCTTGTACCCTAACTTCTGTAGGCAGGGAAGTCACACCTTGAAGTGAATGTTGCTAATGATATCAACAAAAACAAGAAAACTGACAAAATAAATTTATCCCATTTACCTGCTAACGATAGTCACAAGGATAACTTTTACAATCAGTTGCATCCTCAACATTGCATGTCACAAGTCTAAAAATCAGATTGTCATATCATTCAGTCGTTTTACAAATATAATCAGGCTACCTGTTTTGTCAAATCTGGGTGACAGCTGTGAACTAAAGTTGATAATTCTCGCTCCTTTACTGATAAAATATCCAAATGCAGGCCATTATCAAATATTCAAGTAAATTACAACTGTTAAGACTGTTACAACAGACTAATGGGCTATTTGGTTAAGGGCATCATTGACATTACTGTACTCTTAAATCAGTTATGTTGGTTAGTTATGTCTGTCGGGGTAGATCTAGGGTACCTATCCGCGGCGGCTCAGACTACGGCAGTTGCAATTTTTCTATGCGGGTTTACCTATTGAACAAGAATTTTAAGTAATATTTATTTGGATGACTGTTATTAACCCCCAGGGGCCAGTACTAAAGGTAATACTTCAGAAGCACTCCGCACTGGATATTAAAATAAATAATCACCTACATGGAAAGAGCATGTGAAAAGCAATATAAAAAGTATAGTCTTTATATGAGAGATTGAACGGGGTGAAATTAAATGAGCTTAAGTTTTTACCTCGAATTTTTCCTGAGTCGGGAGAGGTGTTTCCTCTAGGGTTTTGTTTACTTTTAATGAGCCCTCTTAACTTACTTTCTTACACAAACAAAAGCAGTTCCAGTTACTCATTATTGGCTGAGAGGTGTGACATCGTTATGACGTCATGGGTTTCATATCCAATTACGAACAAGTTTAGTGGAAAACTAAGTTTCACTAGCATTTCAGCGGAGTAATAAAGTTACCTGTCCAGTGTCCACTGGTATCCTTGTTTAACTGAATACTCTAATAATGAAGCAAAAACCGGCATTTTGTCTTCCTGTAGCTATGGCAGAGGCAGTGGCTGGCCCTTCTGGCATTAATTTTGACAGAGACCTTCGATTTCCTACCGATTGTTTGCAGTGCAATGTGGGTTACGGTGAATTTTATCATTATTTGTCTAGTGGTGGTAGAGAAGTTGTGATTGAATATGCTCAAAGACATAATTTAATTCTAAAGCAAAAAAACCGAGTGTTGTGGAGCTATTTGTCGGATCAACTACAACAGGAACGCCTTTAGGAGTGATCCGCCATGGTAAGTAGCCTTACTGTAACCCATGTGGCTAGCGCACGCAGAGCAACATTACCTCTTGCCGTACATGCCGTGCTTGCCAAGAATCTTTAAATATGCGGATAAGGCGCGAAGCGCCGTTCCGCTATGGCATTACTGACAGCACACACAAATCGATCGTCGCTGATATGTAGTCGCTCCCTACTTTGTTGTTGTTTGGTATCGCCACATATTGGTTTTTGGCATTCTTCCGCCGATTTCGGTCGGCGCCGAGTCGCCGTGTTTAGTACTGGCCCTTGGGGGTTACAGTTGTACTGAATAAATATTACTTTAAATTCTTGTTCAGTGGGTAAAATAAAAAACACAGGAAAACGTCAACTGCCATAGTCTAAGCAACCGTGGATTGCTTCTGTAGAAAATACAGTCTGTCGGTAAATAGTAGGACCTAGTGGCAGGATCACAAACCCAAAAACAAAAAAACTCAAAACACATGTACTTGCCAACTACTTCTTGACACACTGGATACGGCCATCACATCACACAACCAACAACAAAGACAACAACCAAGAACCACAACTCCACAACTCAACAACACCACAACGACCAAGGACATCAACTCAACAACACAACACACAAGGACCACAACCCCACAACTCAATAACACAACAACAAACAAGGAATACAACCACAACAACAACAACAGCAAACAAAGGTAGATCTAGTGTACCTATCCGCGGCGGCCCAGAGTATGGCAGTTGCGGTTTTTGTATGCAGTTTTACTTACTGAACAAGAATTTGAAGTAATATTTATTCGGACACGACTAATTTACCTTTGAACTCTATCCTACGGTAAAGGGGATCCCCATTGGGAACCGGGGTTTTGGGTGGGGGACAAAACCCCAACTCTATCCTACGGTAAGGGGGACCCCCAGTGGGAACCGGGGTTTTGGGTGGGGAGAGAAAACCACTTGGGGGGAGTTTTTTGCCGTGTTATTGTGGTATTTCCCACATTTATCACTTTTAAAAACACGAAATACAGGCGGAAATAAGAGATAACAAAACTAGCGATAGTGGAGCCGTTCCACATCCATATCGTCTACTATACTACTACCACAACACTGAATCCTACTACGCATGCGCTAATGCCACTGCGCATGCGCTAACTGTAAGGGAGCTTTTGGCCTAAACTCAGACTTCTTAGTGAGGAAAGAAATGGGGGTTTGGGTTTACGGGAGGGATACAGTATTTAGCCAAACACGTTACAGTATGACCCCTACATTGCTACCGGACTGAGTGAAGGATTGGGTGGTAGCAGGGTTCCCAGATTTGGCAGTTTTCTCACCAAATTTGGCTTTTTTTCCTAATTTGGTGGGTAAAAATTCACTTTGGCTGGTTAGTGGTATTTTGGCTGGTTTTCAAACACTTTATATTTGAGCTAAACACTGATCTCACGTTTGAGGAATCTCTCCCCAGATTGGGAATTTTTGAAGGTTTTCAGGAAATCTGGGGAATTTGAATAGGTTTTCAGTAAAAACTTGGTAACATTTAAGCAAAATTGTAGATAGTGAATTAAAATAAAAATCACACACACACCAGACGACACAAAACAGGCCGGCCGATTCTCAGAGACGAGCCTCATTTTCAAAATTTCAATTCATTCTCGTTTTTTTCCTGTATTCTTATATTAGTTTATATTATCTAACTAAACTATGATGCTGCTATACAAGCTATATATGATAAAAAATATGCATTATAAGGATAAATATAACGCACATATATTTGCCGGTTATTTGGGTTGGTTTGGATTTCCATTTGGCAGGATTTAGGCGGGTTTCATGGTAGACTTTGGCTGGTTGGTAGTGGTGTCATCTGGGAACCCTGGCTGGTAACCATACGTTGAGTTACATAAAAGCATTTACCTAATTTGTTTATTAAACATGTTATGTGAATTCTAGTGTTTATTCCTTTTCCTTTTTCCATAGTATTTGTACAATAACTGTTTTGAAATATCCCCACCTAATCATTTCACCATATATAACTTGAAATATTATGTTATAATTGAGGACAGACACCTAAAATGCTACGTGTTGATATAGAACTGAGTTTTAGGACATTTCGATACCTACCTACCTACCTACCTGTTACGTAAATTGCACATTGCGTTGCATATACATACACACTCCCTATATCATTTATACTCAAGTCAATCCCTCCCCTTCCAGTATTCACGACTGGCTCTTACGTTACACCATTTACAATGCATTTCTCACCGATACCAATACCTAGATTAAAGTTTGCCATTATTATTATAAAACCTACATTTAAAATATTCCATTATACAGTTTTACAGACATTATAATTTACACCTCCCTTCCAGTTTCCGTACTATTATGCAGTTATGTATGGTTACTTTTAAACATTTTACAACACTTCCACACCCATCAAGTTAGGTTTATATGTCATTTTACCTACTGGGGCCGAATCCCCTCCCCTGGTTAGGCAACATACCTACTAGGTTTAGTTTTGTTATATGGTGGTTTACCTACTAGTTTTACTTCCTTGAAGGGGGTTACCCGGTTAGGCTAGGTTGGTTAGTTCTTCAAGGGTGGATAAAGGGCGGGGGGGGGGTTGGGTTGGGGGGGGGGGGGGGGGGGGGGGGGGGGGGGGGGTTAGGTTACATTCCGTACTTTGGGGGGGTTACCCTACTAGGTTTGGTTTTTGGGGGGGATTAGGTACATCCTTACTAGGTTAGGGTTAGGCCTTTAAGGGGGGGTAACGGGGGCCGAAGCCCCCATGGTCAGGCAATACTCCCTACTAGGCTAGGTTAGGTTAGGTTAGGTTGGTTAGGTTACATTTCCTTACTAGGTAGTTAGGCCTTTAAGGGGGGGTGGGGGTCCGGGGGGTTGAAGCCCCCCTGGTCAGGCAATACTCCCTACTAGGGTTTAGGTTCCTTTACATTCCTTACTAGTTACTTTAGGCCTAGTATTTCCCTATAGGTTTAGGTTAGGTTACGTTCCTTACTAGGTTAGTTAGGCTTAGATTTTCCCTACTAGGTTAGGTTAGGTTCGTTTCCTTACTAGGTTGGTTAGGCCTTTAAGGGGGGTTAACCGCGAAGCCCCCTGGTCAGGCAATGTTCCCTACTACGTTTAGGTTAGGTTAGGTTGGTTAGGTACATTCTTTACTAGGTTAGGTTAGGCCTTTAAGGGGGGGTACGGGGGGGCGAAGCCCCCCTGGTCAGGCAATATTCCCTACTAGGTTAGGTTAGGTTAGGTTGGTTAGGTTACATTCCTTACTAGTTACGTTAGGCCTAGTATTTCCCTACTAGGTTAGTTAGGTTCGTTCCTTAACTAGGTTAGGTTAGGCCTTTAAGGGGGGTACGGGGGCGGGGGCGAAGCCCCCTGGTCAGGCAATGTTCCCTACTAGGTTTTAGGTTTACATCCTTACTAGGTTAGGTTAGGCTTTAAGGCGCCCCCCTGGTTAGGCAATATTCCCTACTAGGTTAGGTTAGGTTTAGGTTGGTTAGGTACTTCCTTACTAGGTTAGGTTAGGCCTAGTATTTCCCTACTAGGTTAGGTAGGTTACGTTTTCCTACTAGGTTTAGGTTAGGCCTTTAAGATGGGGTTATGGGGGGGCAAGGCCCCCTGGTCAGGCAATGTTCCCTTACTAATTTTAGGTTTAGGTTAGGTTACATTCCTTACTAGGTTAGGTTAGGCCCTTTTAAGGGGGGTTACGGGAGGCGAAGCCCCTGGTCAGGCAATATTCCCTACTAGGTTAGGTTAGGTTAGGTTACTTCCTTACTAGGTTAGGTTAGGCCTTTAAGGGTACGGGGGGCAAAGCCCCCTGGTCAGGCAACATTGCCTACTAGGTTAAGTTCCCTACTAGGTAAGGTTACATCCCCTGCTAGGTTAGGTTATGTTAGGTTGGTTTGGTTCTTTAAGGGGGGTTACAGCAGGTCCAACCCCACCCCTGGTCAGGCAACATCCCCTACAGGTTTAATTAGTTTTTTGTTATATGCTAACCTATGTTTAATTTGGTATTTTGTATTTATTAAAACAACTATAGGCCCTATTACACATTTACCACCCAGGACCTAAATCCTACCCCCTCCTGGGCCCGTTATGTATGTATTTGTATTAATTCATATTTTGAACCCATCCTCCCACATTTACATTTAGTTCCTTAACTACCCATTTACTTTATTACCCTTAACATTGCCAACTTATCTTGTTAAGTGCTTGTTCATTTACCTCAGCCCCACCCTGCCTCAACCAATAGCATCAAAGCATTTTTACTACTCCACCCCACCTCTCCTACCCTCTTTACTACGGTCTGGCCTCCTGCCACCTCCTAACTGTAGAACTCCAACACTGTTGAATCTGCCGCCATGACATCCACTGCTGCATCAACTTCACGCTCGCCCCAGCCCCTCACCAGGAACTCTTTGCCAACTTCATCTAACAATTGTTACACGAGTTACAAAGATTTCTCTGCCTTTTACTCAGGTAATATGATCGACTAATCGGTTTTTGCCAGGACCACTGCCTTCTGAGAAAGCAGTTCTTTTGCCCCCATTCAGTTACAAAGATTTTTGCTGCCTATTACTCAGGTTAATTATGAACGGCTGGTCTGTTTTATGCCAGGACCACGGCTCCTGAGGAAGCAGGTCTTTTGGCCCCCATTGTGGGAATGCGTGCCGCCTAGATCTGCAAAAAGTGCGCTTTAGTAAATAACCTTACGAATAGTTTGTTGGATTCTACATGTAACCGTGATATGACCCGGCCCTAGATTAATGGCAATATTATATTGACACCTATATCATTTATGACTACTCCATATTTTCAAGTTTATAATTGGTATTTTTCCCTCCACGTTTACCTTTAGGTGTGGAACGGTCTTATCGACCGCATAGTAAGAAAGCGAAGAAACGCTGTTCTTACTACTTTTCCTTGTTTAAGGGCACTTGGTTCTCTGGGTCCCACCTTGATGTTGAGACAGTTCTGTTCTTCGCATACCTGTATGTGAGTTATTTTTTTTCTTACAAGGTTGCAAGAACAGAACTTGGACTGTCAGACTCAACAATTAATGATTGGGCCAGCTTCTCCCGGGAAGTAAGTATTTTGCTTATCCCCTCACCATTTTCCATTCATAACCCCCCATCCTTCTCCCCCGCTCTCTCCCCCCCCCCCCCCCTCCTCCCTCTCTCATACACAACTGCCTTGTATTATTATGAAATTTACCCTACTTAATTACCTCCCCTAACACTGACTTTTATTTCAGGTCATAGTTAATTGGTGCTTCCAACAGAAGAAGCAAATAGGTGGGCCCGGCACAATTGTTGAAATCGATGAGGCGAAGTTTGGGAGAAGAAAATACAACGTAGGTCGCCTCATCGAAGGCCAGTGGGTATTCGGTGGTATCTGCAGGCAGACCCGGGAGTTTTTCGTTGTTCCCGTACCCGACAGGACGAGTGGGACTCTGCTTGCAGTTATCAAAGAATACATTGTGCCGGGTACCACTATTATTTCTGACTGTTGGAGGGCTTATGACTGCCTGTGAGATGAAGGTTATGTCCACTTGACAGTCAAACCACTCGATGAACTTGGGACCCAGAAACCGGTGCCCATACTAATACTATCGAGAGGAGGTGGAGGGAACTCCGGCAGTCGACTCCAAGATACGGGAGGAGAATGTATAAACTTCGTCGGGTACTTGGCTGTTGCTTATTTCAAGCTGCATTTTGAGGAACCCAAGACCCGCCTCCAACGCATTCTTTTAAACAGGCAGCTGCTGCTTTGTACCCTCCACCCCTTTAAGGTAAGGTCCAAATATTTATTCTTAATTATTATGTTTTAGGAAAGTGAGTGTTAGGCTTTCGCCGAAAGTTGCGTCAAGGTATGTTACTATTCAGTGGGGTGCTGCTAAGACAACTCGTACCTTCCACCTTACCCCCCCCCCCTCCCCCCTTAGTGAACATATGGCTCCGTGGTGGTTGGGAATTTAAACATGGCGGCTGTATTTACATTTCCTTCACCGTAACGAATACTTGGTACCTTCCTATAGGACCATTCTTTGTGACTAACGACTATGGCAATTGACAATTTTCTATGTTATTTTAGTTGCTTTACAAGGGTTGTAAGGAATATTTTTTTCGTTTGGTTGGAACTAAACTTTAATATACCTTTGAGTTTGGTGCGGCTAGTATGTAACTTTCAAAGGTCAATTACTGCTTAGTTACAGCCGGCCGAATGGATATTACTTTTAAATCTTGTACAGTAACTAAAATAACATAGGAATCAGTCAATTGCCATAGTCTAAGCCACTGCGGATTGCTTCTGTATATATACCCAGACAAATAAGGACTATAACCACAACTCAACAACACAACAAACAAACAAGGACCACAACCACAACAAAAGACCACTGCACAAACAATCACTAACACAAAAAACTACATAAAAAGGCAACACACACACACAGCCACTAACGACACCAAGAAATCACAACAACTCACCAACAACAACCCTCAACAACTCACAACTACACCAAGAAATCACAACTACTCACCAACAATAACCCTCAACAACACCAAGAAACCACAATAGCTCCCAACAACAACCACCCTCAACCACAACAGCTCACATAAAACTCAACAGAAACTCACAAGCACATCAAATCCAACAACACAGGCACAACTACTCTAGAGCAACCAATATAAAACTTAACAACAACCAATAACAACAAATCAGTAACACACAATTTGACTGACCACCAATGCCTTCAGTACTCTTCACAGACCGCTGCCGACACTACGTAACTGACTATCACAGGCTCTGACTAAAGACTGGCCAAAACTTGATTATAACTCTAACTCCAACAGCACCAGAGAAGCGCAGAACTCACCAACAGCCAATTCAATCGTTAACAATCAATCCACCAATTACGCCCTCTCTCTCTCTCTCTCTCGGTAAAACAAAGCAAATACATACTACACAACCTCAACAGCAAAACAAACCAAGAAACTGTCTGTCTGTCTGTCGTTAAAGCGAATATCAGAATTGGATGTATCTAAATTTTTGTCTGTCTGTCTGTCTGTCTGTCTGTCTGTCTGTCTGTCTGTCTGTCTGTCTGTCTGTCTGTCTGTCTGTCTGTCTGTCTGCCTGTCTGTCGTTAAAGCGAATATCAGAATTGGATGTATCTAAATTTTTACCGCCCTCACCGTTAGGTAAGTCTGTGGAATCTGTCCACTGTCAAGTAGGTCTGGCATTGTAAGTTAAGATTGAATGAATCGTTTATTTGCCTTGCCACATCTTTGTGCATTTAGTATTTCTTTTAACTGCTTATTTTATTAATTAAGCTTACAATTCCCTTACTTTTGTTCTAACCTAACCCAAAATATCTTGCTCCAATTGAAATCCCAAAATCATGCAAGATGGTAAAAATCACAATATTTGTGATT
>NC_061110.1:39305375-39320375 GCF_015104395.2 Macrobrachium nipponense | reverse complement strand
ATGAAATATTTGTTGGACAGGTTTGCAGCTGTCGAAAATCAATGCTCGAAGCGACGGCTTCACAAAGGAGAACTGTAACTTCAGACGTCTTCCCTTGACTCCTCGTACTGCAGAAAGCAATGTCTGTTCTTGATACTCGAAGCAGGTTACTCCTCAAAACCACCTTGTAGGACGTTTCTTCTCTGAAGGCTTGCTCAAAGTCGAAATATCTCTGTCGCTCTCTCTCTGACTGGACGACTTGACTCGAATCCGATCCCACTCTCTCGAGCGCCCTCTTCCTCTCTTAAACTTTGTCTCTTCTTCTTCTTCTCTTGTATCTCTCTGATGATCTCTCACTGATGATCTCTGTTCCTGTCTTCTACTTCCTCAGGGCATATATATATATATATATATATATATATATATATATATATATATTATATATATATATATATATATTATATATAGTATATATATATATATTTATATATTATATATATATATATATATATATATATATATATATATATATATATATATATATATATATATATATATATATATATATAACGGCGATCTGGGGGCGGGGCTGAAAGGGGGCGGAGCATAACAGCGAACGTCACAGACTCCTGACAGGAACTTTTTAGAAGGATCTCAACGAAATGTTAAATCATAATACGCGGCGTTTCTGACGACGTGACGGCGCGTGTTGAGTTCTGTAACACACCTGGGGATCCTCGAACCATCATGAGAACAGGCGCCTCCCACACGTGTGCGAATGTCCCTTTGTTGCAGACCTACTCGAAAAAGATGCATTTTCCTTTCCTTGAATATATAATTCCTTGCTATAAAGCGATTACCATGACAGACAGCCCTTAAAACACGCCAGTTAAGATGTTATCTAATAACTTTTCATTATTATAGAGATAAACAGAAAATGTATTATAATCTAGGACTCCAAGCAGTTGTCAATAAGTCATATGTGAAAATATTATAATAGGTGCATTAGCATTATACACAGCCGTTTTTGAGTGGAAGAGCGCGTTCTTCAAAACTGAAGCAGTGGAAATATATCTCATAGTTCCAATACAGGTCACAGAAAAACATTGTATCTTTTTGACAGAAAAGATTTGATTGACTGTAGATACAGGAAATTAATCTACGAGCGTTTTTCCATAACAAAATTAAATCTTTAGCTTCATACATGTGTTAGTTAACCTTTTTTACGGAATTACGTAATTTAATCGCCAATTATTACCACTTTGTTGAAATGTTTTACCGATATATCACGGTAATAAGAATTGAAATTGCGTACATCATTATCGACAGATTGCGATAAAGTTTGTCGAAATGTTATTCAGTCTCACCCCCGAATGTCTATTGTATATATATATATATATATATATATATATATATATATATATATATATATCTATGTATATGTATATAATATATATATATATATATATATAATCTTATATATATATATATATATTATAATATAATATAAATAATCTCTATATCTATATATATTATATATAATCTATATATATATAGATATATATATATATCTATCTATATTAATTTATTTAAAATCTAAAGATACTATATATATATATATAATTATATATATATATATATATATATATGATATATATATAGTATATATATAGATATAGATATATATAGATATATATATATATATATATATATATAATATATATATATATATATCTATATCTATATATATATATATACTATATATATATATATATATATATATATAAGATATATATATAATATATCTATATATATAATATATATATATATATATATATATATATATATATAGAAACTGACTTCCATCCGACAAAAAAAAATGTTGTGAGGTCTCACGGGGGTTGGTTAATTGAAGTAACAGGGTAAGCTCACATCTAATACCTATTTTCCTTTTGAATGGGCCTCTTTTCATTTTTCCAAAAAATTTTGTATCGACCATGTCCCACAGCGTTTAAGGATAGGGTATTTAGAATAATATAGCTGTATTGTGCAAGGAAGAAACAGTATACTCTCCTCCTTCTTTCAAGGAAATGCCTCTGAGAACTTTGCTGCATTTGAGAAAGTCAGGGACTTTTTCTTTATATCTTCAGAGGATCGACAAACAATAAAGAAAGTCCATACTAATAGTAGACATTGGAAGATCTCTTTTGCTAAATGGAATCTCTAAGTCTATCCATGAGTCGGTGATATTACAGTACACTAAACAATATATGTTCGTTAGAAAGCTATTTTCCGTTAAAAAAACTCCAGTAAGACGGTTAAGCTAAGTTCATTGTTCATTTGTTTGTTTGTTACTATGTTTGTTAAGAGTGCATACAAACTAAAGGAAAACATGGCTTAAACTCGTGCCAGTAACTTATTGCACCTACAACACTCACAGGTTGGTTAGTACTTTATTCTCTTATTAATATATCCAGTGTTGGCTGACGATTGTTTCATCACTTACAGTCGTTGACTAGTTTTCAGCTTCTTTGAAAAGTGTCCGCCGATAATTATGACACGCTTTACTGCTGCGTGGACGCATCCTAGCAGAAAGCAATGGTGTTATAACTTTTGACTTTTCAGAGATTAAAAGTCAAAGAAGAATTTAGCCTTGGCTAAAACTTTAGAATATACGGGACATATTTTTTATTTGGTAGGCATACTCCATTAACCCATTACTTCCCGAGCATAGGTCCGGTTGGAACTTTTTGATGAAATTTGAAACCTGACTTACTTATAAGTCCTGTATGAACAATGAAGTCCAATTTTTCCAATATATTTGTGGGAAGTAGGGTTTTTTGATACGTACATATATGTACTCATGGGAAGTAGCCCTGGAGTTATATACATATATTGCAAAAGTAATTTAAAACACAACAATATGCAATTTAAGGATATTAAAAGGTGTTTTGTCTTAATTGTGAAGTTTTTACTACCAAGTTCATTTAATTTTATTTAGCTTTCTGCTCCATTTCAAGAATTCAGTCTGCCCCCACCCCCCCTAAAACATAAATTTTGTGAGAAAGATCTAAAATGCTATAAAAATTGTTACTATTTTGAATTTGATGCATTGGCTTATTTTTTTTTAAAAGCTAAAATATCTAGGTGAAAATTAATGGTCTGAAATTAGAACATTTGAAACTATGCCATTTTAGTTTTAGACAATTAAGTTAGATGGTAATCCTCAAAGCAGTTAGCGCAGAGTCCAACATCAAATTTCCTGCATCTGTAGATGCATCTTGACTTGCGTTCCTTGCAAACGTTTCTCTGCTGCGTTTTGATGATATGGTGGCCAATATTATCATATCGGATTGTATCTCTGTTTTGTTGAGTATGAATAGTAGGTAGCATTTTTATCCTCTTGGATTCACCATGATTTATCACCAGTATCTCCACGCAAGACCTAATGAAATCAAGGAGGGGTATCTTTTCTCTGTCCTTCAGGTCGAGTATGCATCCAACTTTCCTGTACATACGCCAGGCTTGCACCATCTGGACATTCAGGAACCAGTTATAAAGGCACCAGTACTATTTTTTGGATCGTGTGTGAATGGCATACCGGGACACTAAGCTATCTATAAGATCCACTCCACCCATGTGGGTATTATAATTATGTTTTTCTGAACCTTTTCTTTTTGGCACTTCTAGTGTCTTTGTGACCAGTAATTGTCTTTGCTTAGAAATAAGGCCACTGGAGGGTCCCTCCCCAGGATCGTCAGGCTTGGCAGAATCTCCAGCCTCTTTCTCCTTTGTCTCTTCTCCTTTCTTATTAGCACGTGAACTTTTTGGTCTCAAAGGATTCATTATTGAAGGTCCAGGCTTATCCACATCTTCAGGCGTGTTATTTACCTCATGATGAGTGTCTTCTTGATGAAATGTTAGTAACTCTGCCTGCTGGTTGAGGATCCCCTTACCAAAATGATTTGGATCTTTTTCATCTGAGTCTTCATTCTCACTGTCCTCATCTGTTAGGCCTCCGGTATCTTCGGAGGGCATTACTACAACATCAGTTGGTTGATTTGGTGGATCCTCGTCCAGGAGTGCAAGGATTTCCTGTAAGTTGAGATTCTCTTGCCTGTAAATAAATATAAGGATTACACACACTATATAATATATATATATATGTATGCATACATACTTACACTTACACTTACATATAAATATAAATATAAATATAAATATAAATATAAATATAAATATAAATATAAATATAAATATATAAATAAATATATATATATATAAAATATAAATATAAATATAAATATAAATATATATATATATATATATATATATATATATATATATATATATATATATATATATATATATATATATATATATATATATATATGTGTGTGTGTGTGTGTGTGTGTGTGTGTGTGTGTGTGTGTGTATAATATATATATATATATATATATATATATATATATATATATATATATATATATATATATATATATATATATATATAACTAGGTATGTTGTCGTTTCTAGAAAACTTCAATTTAAGCAGGAACAGGATAGCCAGAAGACGTGGTAATATTCCAGACATTATTATTTCTTTAAAATCAAACAAGGGCACAGTCGAGCTTTCGGGAATACATTGCTTTTCCCATCATCAGGATCACTTATCTATGAAATTATATAAAAAAGCGAAACAGTAAGAACTATACTGATTGACTATATCTAAAAACGTCTCAATACTTCAAAATACATAACATGAAGTAAAAAAGTTACACAAAGTAAAAAAGGAACATAAAAACTAAGTTAACTGCAAATCATAAAAGAGCAATGACAAGTTAAAAGAGATTACGTAAAATGCAGAAATATACTGAGAGCGAAAAATAAAAACATGAATATACATAGTAAAAAAAATAAAATAATGATACTGTAGTACAAAATATTGGAGAACCTACTGTTCATGTCGTAGTCAAATGACAACTGGGAGAGTTAGAAAACTGCGAATGAAATGGATGAAGAAAAAACAAAAAAAAACAAGCATGCAAATTATGCAATGAACAAAGGAACAGAGGTGGTTTGGTTATTGAGTGTTGGAGATAGTTGTTTAATGTGGAGGGACTCTAAAAGGGGAAGTGAATGGCTGTTTTTGTTTCTTCGAGTATTTTAAAATCGCTGTACTGTATGTGATGGTGACAGGATATGGCATGAAGTCTAATTGCACTATTTTCCTTTTTGCTTAAAGGTAAGCCTGTACGATGGCTGACAGCCCTATGAGAGTCGATGCGCACCTTAAGTAGGCGTTTGGAACATCCCACATAAGTCCCAAAATTACATTTTGGGCAATTAAACTTATAAACAGTGCAGGTACGCATCAACTCCCAATTGTAAGCGGGTTATTAAAAATAAATGTGAACTCAACATAAGGGTATAGATGGCTCAAGAATGATAATAATTTACGTTTGAGTGGGCCAGAATTATTAGTGAATGGTAGTGGAACATACACTATCTTGAAACAGCACGCCAGTCCATACAGACCTTGGCTCATGAAACTTTCTCCAGTCTTAAAACTAAAAATTGGTTTCCGTTTTGCAAGTATGATGATTTTCAGATTCTGAAGAAACTTGCTAATAGAAATGACCTCATAATTTGCCGACCAGATAAAGGTAAAGGTGTAGTGATACTGAATCGCAATGATTACATTGAAAAAAATGAGTAGTGTCTTGTGCGACTCCAGTAAATTCGTTGAAGTAGGTCTTCCTGAATTTAGTACCATTCTGAAACAGCTTAAAGATGACGCTGCTATTTCTGAAAGCACCTATAATTCTCTTTACAGTTCAGGATCTTCTTTTGCTACTTTGTATGGACTCCCTAAAGTTCACAAGAATGACATTCCCCTTCGGCCAATACTTGCTGCTTATAACTCACCCAATTTCGAGATAGCCAAGTACCTTGTTCCCCTCCTCAGCCATATCACGAGTAACCGTTTCACACTACAAAATTCTTCTTCTTTTGTCCCTGACATTCTTGAGCAAAATTCACATACATTTACGGTTAGTTTCGATGTCCAGTCCCTATTTATCAATGTCCCCGTTTTTGAAACCATTGATATTATCCTCGGAAAATTATTCCCTACCCCGAATACGGTCTACCACGGTTTTACCAGAAATAATTTTAAAAAACTCTTGGAACTCTTAGTCATTGACACTCACTTTATTTTTAATGGGAAAGTTTATAAGCAAATAGATGGCATGGCCATGGGCTCCCATTTAGGACCTTCTTTCGCTAATATTTTTGTGTAATTTAGAGGAACAGTTCTTTAATCAGTGCCCAGATAATTTTAAACCCAGATTTTACAGACGATATGTAGATAATACGTTTTTACTTTTCACCGAGGAACGTCATGCCCAATTGTTTTTAGATTTTGTCAACTCTTTTCATTCCAATATTACTTTTACCATGGAAAAAGAATGTAATGGCCGCATTTCCATTTTAGATATTTTGGTCTCTCGCTCTGAAGGATATTTTATGACTGGCATTTTCAGAAAGAAAACTTTTACCGGTATTGGGTTAAACTTTTTTAGTCACTGTCCCCTTGCTTTCAAGGTTAATTCATGTAAAACTCTCATTCATCGAGCCTTTTCCCTTTGCTCCAACTGGAATAACTTTCACCTGGAAATTATGTTTCTAGAAACTTATTTTAAGAACAATTGCTATCCCCAGAACATGTTCAATAAAATCCTTAAAGAATTTTTAGACAATATTTTTAAGCCAAAAATTGTAGTCTGCACCGTTCCCAAAAAAAAGATAGTGTATGTTCCACTACCATTCATAATAATAAATTCTGGCCACTCAAACGTAAATTATTACCATTCTTGAGCCATCTATACCCTTATGTTGAGTTCACATTTATTTTTAATAACCCGCTAACAATTGGAAGACTGTTTCACTTTAAAGACACCCTCCCGGAGTTGATGCGTACCTGCACTGTTTATAAGTTTAATTGCCCAAAATGTAATTTTGGGACTTATGTGGGATGTTCCAAACGCCTACTTAAGGTGCGCATCGACTCTCATAGGGCTGTCAGCCATCGTACAGGCTTACCTTTAAGCAAAAAAGAAAATAGTGCAATTAGACTTCATGCCATATCCTGTCACCATCACATACAGTACAGCGATTTTGAAATACTCGGACAAACAAAAAGCCATTCACTTCCCTTTTTAGAGTCCCTCCATATTAAACAACTATCTCCAACACTCAATAACCAAACCACCTCTGTTCCTGTGTCCATTGCATAATTTGCTTGTTTTTCTTTTTGTTTTTTTTTCTCTCCCGCCTCTCTCTCTCTTTTACCCACACCACTTCTGCCCATTTCATTCGCAGTTTTCTAACTCCCCCAGTTGTCATTTGACTTCGGCATTAACAGTAGGTTCTCCAATATTTTGTGCTACAGTATCATTATTTTTTTTTTTTTAGTCTGTACAATCATGTTTTTATTTTCGCTCTCAGTATATTTCTGCATTTAACGTAATCTCTTTTAACTTGTCATTGCTCTTTTATGGTTTGCAGTTAACTTAGTTTTTATGATCCTTTTTTACTTTGTGTTCCTTTTTTACTTTGTGTTATGTATTTTAAAGTATTGAAATGTTTTTAGATATAGTCAATCAGTATAGTTCTTACTGTTTCTCCTTTTTTATATCATTTTATAGATAAGTGACCCTGATGATGGGAAAAGCAATGTATTCCCGAAAGCTCGGCTGTGCCCTTGTTTGATTTTAAAGAAATAATAATGTCTGGAATATTACCACGTCTTCTGGCTATCCTGTTCCTGCATATATATATATATATATATATATATATATATATATATATATATATATAATATATATATATATATATATATATATATATATATATATGATATATATATATATATATATGATATATATTTATATATATATATTATATATATATATATATATATATATATATATATATATATATATATAAGTATATAAGTATATAAGTATAGTAAAAAATATATCAAAATATAAAAATATAAAAATATAAATGTATATAAATGTATAAATGTATAAATGTATAAATGTACATATCTATATATCTATATATCTATATATCAATCTCTCTCTCTCTCTCTCTCTCTCTCTCTCTCTCTCTCTCTCTCTCTCTCTCTCTCTATATATATATATATATATATATATATATATATATATATATATATATATATATATATATATAAATATATATATATATATATATATATATATATATATATATATATATATATATATATATATATATATATATATATATATATATATATATATATATATATATATATATATATATACAATGTTACTTTTTATACATCAATGTCAATGATTTACTGACAACCACAAACTTCTTAAATAACGAACTCGTTCATAAATTTTGAATAAACTAGGCCTATTTCCTGTCACTTGCTAACATAGGCTAAGCCTTCCCTCTATTATATGCTTATTCATCTGATCTGGGTGTGATTTATGATATATTAGGCCCGAAAACAAACTAATATCAAATAACTGCAGAAATGAATGCAGCCACATTCAAATATCTTGTATGTAGGCTAGGCCTACGTGACAAAAACACGTATCATAAGGGATTAGAACAATTTTTGGCCACCAGCAGACAATTATAATATAGCTTCTATATGCACAAGAAAAACTCATAATTTTTTGTCCTCTTTCAATTTCGTTAATGCTAATTAAGTTATAGGCTCACACACTGATCTGAAATTCAAGGTAGATATATTGACTGGGCTACTTCCCACGAGTACATATATGTACTCACTCACTTTCAAATGTAAATATAGAATACTAAAAATAAAAATTATAACATTTTTCAGATATTGCAATAAAGATGCATCTATACAGTTATTTTTAGAAGACATTAGAAATATATAACCTATAACCATTTATTTGTTACCTCATGTAGTATGATCCCTTGGAACGACCTTGAATTCCCTCCATTACTGAAGAAAGCTGAAAGTGAACTGACATAAGGAGACAGTTGCACTCACTTCAGATAACTGCTACTCTGCAGAATCAGTGGCGCCAGTCTTCCTTTACTCTGGGAAAAAAAACAATTTCCTCCTATCTCTCTTGCACACTAGTCCAGATATGTCTGAGCAAAGTCAATTGTTACGTACATATATGTACGTGCGGGAAGTAAAGGGTTAATACAGCTGAAATGTCCTTACTTGTATGTCATTGTTTTTGGTAAATTTATCAGAATTGCTAATCCTTTCCATGGAATACTACTCTCCAAGTTGAATTTTTGTTAATTATCTTAAATAATCGTAACCCTTACACTTCGAAAAAAATATATCTGCTATGTTACAGACACACACACACACAAACACAAGCACACAAAGGCGGCTAGATCCCGACAACCGAAAAATTATTCTATTAAGAGAAATGATTAGAGATGGTAAAAAACGGGACAAAATACCGATAACCAAAGATGTTTTTCTTCATCAAAACTGATTTAATGTTATATTAATTAAATAAAAATGAAGTAAAGAAAGTAAAAAAAAAAAAAAAAAAAAATGCTTTGTGGTAGTCTATTTGATGTTCATCGACCGTGAACAGTTTCAGGCTGATGGACTTTGATATGGAAAAAAATAAGAGAAAAACTTTCCATTTTTCGTTTTACATAATACTGCGCAGCTATTTTGCATGCTATAAGGTAGAAACTAGATTTCTTTTCGAACTCTTCACTAGGGTTCTTAAAATTCAGTTCACTCTTCTACATCAGATATACCAGAGCAAGAAAAAAAGAAGCACATTGCTGTTGAACAACCATTGCAAGTGTCTGGGGGCTTAGTAATTCTGTTGACATTTATGCAGCGCACTTTTCATATCATATATATATATATATATATATATATATATATATATATATATATATATATATATATATATATATATATATATATCTATATATATATATATATATATATATATATATATATATATATATATATATATATATATATATATATATATATATATATATATATATATATATATATATATATATATATATATATATATATATATATATATATATATATATATATATATATATATATATATATATATATATATATATATATGATATAAGAAAAGTGCGCTGCATAAATGTCAACAGAATTACTAAGCCCCCAGACAATTGCAATGGTTGTTCAACAGCAATGTGCTTCTTTTTTTCTTGCTCTATATCTGATGTAGAAGAGTGAACTGAATTTTAAGAACCCTAGTGAAGAGTTCGAAAAGAAATCTAGTTTCTACCTTATAGCATGCAAAATAGCTGCGCAGTATTATGTAAAACGAAAAATGGAAAGAAAGTTTTTCTCTTATTTTTTTCCATATCAAAGTCCATCAGCCTGAAACTGTTCATGGTCGATGAACATCACATAGACTACCACAAAACATTTTTTTTTTTTTTTTTTTTTTTACTTTCTTTACTTCATTTTTATTTAATTAATATAACATTAAATCAGTTTTGATGAAGAAAAACATCTTTGGTTATCGGTATTTTGTCCCGTTTTATATATATATATATATATATATATATATATATATATATATATATATATATATATATATATATATATATATATATATATATATATATATAACTGTAAAAGCAAATTGCGCGTTGTAGACTAAGGGGCAAAAAAGATATATTATGACGCCAACACCTGGAATGAATGCCTTACATAGCAAATATATCCAAAAATTTCTTTATCTCTGCGAGAGTTTCTTGAACACATGCGGTGAATAAGAACCAGACGTCGCTGCGATAACCTACATTTTAACGTCATAAAATCTGGCTGTCAGAAAGTCCTGGATCCTGAGGATTCCATAGCCTATGCCCTCCTTAAATTATTTTCAAAGTATGTTATGATTCTTATTTCATTAGAAAAATTTGAGGAGAATTATATATTGGGTCATTGGTCTCACTTATTTGACTCATCTGACTCTTCCAGTAATATATATTCTTTATAATTTGCGCATCAACAGAGATTTCTATTAAGGAGCTTTTTATAATCTATGTTTACATTTCCGTTCGTTTCCCAGATTTCTTAAAATTTTATAAAACATTCAAGATATTCACACGCGGTATGAAAAGATGAACATTGTTGCTGTTTGGATTACATTTGCTTGTTCCTTTGAAGCTGCGAAATCTTGATTCTGTTTGATGGGACCTTGTTGTTTTGAAAAGGAATACCCATGAAGTTTCCTAAATCCTTGGTAAGCCAGAATCTGTGTAATGTAGGATCTGGTTTCATGGTGGGGATAATATCAGTACAGGCAAGTACTTGGTCAGCTTAGACTGGATAACGTAAACAGTGAAGAGAGTATTGCTCTTGCTCGTCATGTGAAAACGATTTTGCAATTCCTTGATTGTAGCAATCACCTGAATACGCTTCACAGACGTATCGAAGAGACTTATCTAAAAAAATTTATAAGATTAAACTCCCTCACTGCAAGGTTTCAGAAAAAGGTATTTTGTTCGTCTTTCTTAATAATATTAACTTTATTATTTCTTTTGTGCTTAGATTTACTTCTGCTCGCAGGGTAAAAAGATTTTGCTAGTGTGTCTTTTCTAGGCTTGTTTAAGAGTTGACAGTATCAGAACTACTTCTGATAATTCTTCTTGTTGCACGAGCCTCGTTTCCTTGCAGTTGGGCTTTGAATTATGTTCTACCTTTTGCTAAAAAAACAAATATGAGTGTAACAAAGAAAAGTCGTAACAGTGTGTGGTTGAGTGTCAGAACCAAGTTTAGAACAGACTTGGCACAATACAGTGTTTTATAGGGAGCCTGACTCAGTACACTGTTGGGGGTATGGAACATGAATGAGTGGTTGTGCTAGATTTACATGCAAAAGCGTTATGACAGAGAAACTCATAACTATTTTAATAGGCACAAAGTCCTTATACTCAGTAATAGCTGAGAGGGTTTCATGGAAATATGATTGAAAGTGGGCTTGATTGTTGGAAATATGTCTTTCTGAAAGAAATTACCACGGTATATTTAAGTTAGATATTGTTCTTGTTCAAAATTTGTTCCAGTTACAGTTGTCCTCCCTACCTTCTTTTTAAATGGCCCTTTTAAATTTTTTGGATAGCCTAAAGTGATTTCATTTCAGGTCTTATCCTTTGCAACCAATATGCAGGACTTTTTCATTATTTTCCTTTTTTTTTCATTATCACGCTCAGTTGCATTGAGATTTCTCCAGTGAGAACAGAACCCTTGAAAACAATTACTAGGTACTCAGCATAAAATTTTGAATGTTACTAACAAAAATTTCCTTTGTGGGGTCTTAATACTCATTCACACATAAACACGTGGACATCTAATATAGTTATATCTATGATCTCTGTTGCTCCTCTGTTTAATGATGGACTCAATGGGTTTGGCTTATAAGGTGTCTAAGAAGCTTGGTAGAGAGTCTTCATCGGTAACCTTCATGAAATTATCAACATTTTGACAATAAAAGATGAAAACACTACTAAGAACCTCATAAATTCATAGTGCATAGAATAAAATGTACTGAAGCTCTTAATAACCTATAACTTTCGAAATTAAAAACCTGGGGATAAAGGGTTCTTTGAACTTACTTATTGGGTTTTTGGAATATTTTGGTAGCATCTCAAATTGCCGACATGCAACTAGTTTTACCTGTTACAGTTGGTGGAGGTCTTCCAGTATCATGAGTGGACGAGTTCTAAGCACCCAAAATCTCCCGCTTCTAGCGGGAATATTGATGGTTAATGTATTACCATTAAACACCATCAGAAATTCCAGAGCGTTGCTTCTTTCTTTGTGTGAGTTTTGACCTTTGCTTCATGGCAAAATGTCTCCCCAAACTTAAATATACCGTGGTAATTTCTTTCAGAAAGACATATTTCCAACAATCAAGCCCACTTTCAATCATATTTCCATGAAACCCTCTCAGCTATTACTGAGTATAAGGACTTTGTGCCTATTAAAATAGTTATGAGTTTCTCTGTCACAACGCTTTTGCATGTAAATCTAGCACAACCACTCATTCATGTTCCATACCCCCAACAGTGTACTGAGTCAGGCTCCCTCCAAAACACTGCATTGTGCCAAGTCTGTTCTAAACTTAGTTCTGACACTCACTCATACACTGTTACGACTTTTCTTTGTTACACTCATATTGCAGTCCTCAAACCAACATATCTGATACTACAAGTGCTACGCCTGCTTTACATCTACACATTTAAGATACCCTGGACACAACCCTTTTTCTTTCTCTCGATGTTCAGTTCTCGTTTCTACAGCATCTACGCTCATTCTAATACCCCATATATCTTTTCTGTTTTTGGCAAACCAAATAAAAACGTACCAAGCTTCATACTATTTCACCCCTGGCATAATATGAATTAAACACTATGCAAACCTGACATACACACTTTTTTTTTATAAGTTTTCATACCCAATGGATTTCTTTAAGAAGTTATAAATAGTACGATAGACAACTAAAAAAAAAAAAAAAAAAAATGGTTTATGGTATGGAAACGTACTAAGCATGGAAAGTGCGGATAAGAATTCTCCTCTCTCTCTCTCTCTCTCTCTCTCTCTCTCCTGTATGCGTGTGTGTTCTCTCCCTCTTTCTTATTTATCTTTATCAATTCCTTTTCCCTAAATCTATTCCAGCAACTTATCCTGTTTCCAATCTAAATAGATTTAAGTAGAGTGATTGCCTTAAACAAATACTCTGCTCTTAATAGCATACAATAATGCTTCAGTACTTTTAAGGTAAATAACGAATATGTATGATAATGAGCAGGGGCAAAGACAGGCTGGCAGACACCAACGCAGTGAGAAAAATATATGAAGAGAACGAGAGAGCGAGGGTTGGATCGTGATAATCAAATGTAGCCAAATAAACACACTCTCTCTCTCTCTCTCTCTCTCTCTCTCTCTCTCTCTCATCTCTCTCTCTCTCTCTCTCTCCTCTGTATATATAATATATATATATAATATATATATATATATATATATATCTTATATATAATATATATATATATATATATATATATATATAATATATATATATATATATATATATATATTTATATATATATATAATATATATATATATATAATATATATATATATATATATGGCTTAAAATCCTGAACAAAATATATATATATAATATATATATATATATATATATGTATATATGATATATATATATATATATATATATATACATTATATATATATATATATATATATATATATATACTATAATATATATATATATATAACTAGTATATAGTAGTATATATATATATATATATATATATATATATATAGTATATATATATATATATTGTTCAGGATTTTAAGCCAGAACCCAAGACTCATTCAATCCTTGCCTATCTGTATTTGCCCCTGTGAACTGAAAGCCTATATTCTCTCGAGAAATCTCTTTGCTCCCATTGGCTGTCCTGAATTTACTTCTCCACAGGGGACCTTGGAGGGTGGGCGGAGCATACCCAGGCGAGATTTTTAAAAGAAGAGTAGGGCCACAGCAGCTCGCTCTCAGAACCCTCAGAACCATCCTCAGAACCTCTCTGGACTGTTTTCAGAAGCAGACTTCGTCCCTCAGACTTTCTCAATCCCTGCAGATTCCACTTCACCCCTTCTGCTCCCCTGCCTCCTCTGGGGGTATCCCACAAGTATTCATATACCTCCATAGTGCACAGAAATATCAGCAGATAAGAAGACTAACCAAGCCCAGGATTCCAGTACTGTGAGACATAATTCTGTGCAGTCAGGGGAATTGTTTTGCCTCTTTGTCTGTATTTCATTTCCATTCTTCCAAGACGACTTCCCCCTTCTTTGTTCAGCTTTTCACTCCCCCAATTTTTCGTTCAATGCTGTGAGTAATTCCCTTCTGATGCTAGTAAACA
>NC_061110.1:39287875-39300375 GCF_015104395.2 Macrobrachium nipponense | reverse complement strand
GAGGTTTCTGCATTGAATACCTCTCTCATCTCACCTATGAAGTCATCTTTCTCTTTATCCACCTTTAATGTTTTAATTAATGCCGATGATTCAAGTTCATATTTCAAGTGATCCATCATATTCTCCAATCACTGACGCACACACAGTAGGTCCAATTCACTTTCATTTATGCTTTGAATTTTCACGGTATTAAAACCTACATTTCTCTTGTGCCCACATACCACAAACCCTGATTCCACCCAAGTATGTGTCCTTTCTTTCTTCACCATGGCGTTATACAACATTCAGTCGAGTAGTGAAAAGTACTTTGAATGTATGTGAATAAAGTAACTTGTGTTGAGCCCTCTGATGTCATTTATGAATGGAAAATTATATCTTTACTATTTTGAGAAGATAAATTTCAATTTTGGGCTGCAATCTTCCCTCCTGTATTGGCTATAGGCGAACCTAAGTTATCCTTACTATCTTCGAGGAAGAAAGGATAGGAAGCGGCTTTGAAAATTCCAGTTCCGGTTTGAGTGCCAAAATAAATTTGATTTTGCTTTATGCGTTATTGATCAAGCAATTATTTTGAGCCATATTGGGAAATATGATTCCTTTCTGTGATGATACTTTTTCCCTGTTTCCCTTTCAATTAATTTTGGATCGTCTTGCTTCTTCACGCACAGTTCAATAGGAATGTAATGTTGTATACAAATATTTCAAGGATTATTTTATATGAGTTCTTCCTACTTTCATAGTCTCTGATTCCTTTTGCAATATCCTTTTATGGCTGACATCATGAACTATTCTTATCTTATTGTGTTAGTGCATAAATTAGTTATGCAAATTGGCATAAAACAGATGACGAGATCTTAATCTGCTCGTTGAAAAGAAGATATTTCCTGAGTATAAGATCGAAATAATTTATTATTTTAATGATGTTTAGAAAACCTACAAAAACCGTTTATATTAAAGCAAATGGCAACAGATTCCGAACAAAACGGGTTATGCGCTGTTGCATATTATTTCCCATAAGCAATATGATAGTGATAATTTAGAAGACATGTGTAAATTATCAATGACACAATTTTGAGGAGTTTATTAATATTTTAAAATTCATTGCTCTATTATTCTTGCCTTTTTTTCATAGAGTAATTTAATTCAATATAATCTCAAAATCAGCAATTCTGCTCACTAAGTTCTAAAGGAATGATTTGGGAAATGGTATGACATTTTCAAGTACAGCTTACTCAGTATTCCACGAATATGAGACGTCGGGGTTATTAAATTTGCGTCAGTAATATAGCCGACACTTACGTAAAGACCTCATATGACAATGTAATATCTTTCATAATTGCTGGTCCACTTTTAACAAACGTTGATTCTTGGGAACTATTATATTTTTTCCCATGTAGCTGAAATTAAGAAGTATCTTGTCCTAGACAGTTACAGGGCTTCAAAATATCATTTAACATAGCTATGATAGAAAGGTTCCTTATTAACGAAACCGTTTCCATTGATTATTCACATGTGCCATTAATCCCCATTCAGTTAAAGAACTTTTCTTGTTTATATTTTCCTACTTATTTTATCACGTGAGTTAAATTTATTCAAAACTGGAAGAAATCTAGAATTTGAATAAAAAAAGACATAAAAAGGACAAAATGAAAATGGCACCTCCAAAGCAACATGATATCAAATCCATTCGCAGAATAGTACTAGAAAGGTAACGACTGCTCATTAAAACATATCCCGAAAGCCGTTGTAATTCTGTGAATTGAATTTGAAAATGTTTAAATATATATATATATATATATATATATATATATATATATATATATATATATATATATATATATATATATATATATATTATATATATGCAATAAATGAAGACTGATAATATGTATTGTTGTGACATTTCTTGGAAATTGGAGACTCATCATATTTAACTTCCCATAGAGACAGAGTCCGAAGTGACGACCTAAGAAAGCTGATCAATCATTTCTGGGATGGTGTGATACGAAGATGCTTATTTAAGCAAGTCAATATTCGTTCTGTGGGTATGTGAGTTCGTGAGGGCTTGTTCAAGGTGCCTTTGAAAACTGGCTGTGACCAGTTAATTGAGGCGTTGACGAAGAGTGTGAATTCGTGTGTACGTGTACGAACTATGTCCGTTGATAACGGCGAGTTTTAGGCAGAACTAGGGAGACAGCTACAGGAGAAAAGGTAGAATGCTAGGATGGCTCTGCGAAAGTACTATTTGTTAAAGTGTTGACGTTCCAGGCTGCAATGGGCGGTTCTAGTGAGGGGACCGAGTGTCCTAGTGAGGGGGCTGTTTTGGAAGAAGAGATAATTGGTGTGACTAATTACTGATTAAGACAATTCAATACCGGGGGGTTATCTGAGTTAGTTGTCTGTGAGACTTGAACTATTTTCATTACATTGATGATCTTGTAAGAACTTGAGTTATTCAACTATTACTTTACTTTGAATAAAACGTTATATTTTTTGTAACTCCGACTCTGATTTGATGACCTGATGGAATGGAGAGTGAGAGAGAAAGAAGAGACTGAGGGTTACCAGTTCGCCTTACGCTACGGTAAAACGCATACCAAATATTAAAGCTAGTGGGGGGGGCGGCGCCGTTCGCTGGTAATATATATATATTTATATATATATGTATATTTATGTATATATATATAGTATATATATATATACATATATATATATATAAATTATATATACACACATATATATATATATATATATAGTTATATATATATATAATATATATTAGAGTATATAGGTAAATATATAATATATATATATCATATAAAATCTATGTATTCCTTACACTCCACCGAGAACATTATTTTCGTTCTTTCTTCCAGGATAACAAATTGGGACCTGGACGCAGGTGCCATGTTTAGTCGCATAAGGAATGGAGCCATTTTTTCATTGTTCATTCTACCTCCTCTTTTCCGTCTCGCTCGGCCTTTTCTTCAGCCGCCTATAACACTTCCAGGAAAACGAAATTGGTCTTTTTTCAAAAATATCCCCGACGCAGTTTGCGAAGATAATGTTTTATTCCTGTTACTACAAAGACTTGAACATTTGTGGTACTCATGAGCTCTAACTCATGCAGAATCTGGTAAAACTGGTAAAACAGGGAAATTTTCCCTTTAGAGTAAAAATAAGATCTCTATCGTTTTAATCTGTTTAAAATATTTTCTATTTTCTCTTCCAGTTTTTTTTTTTTGTTTTTTTTTTTACTCGGTAAGCCGTTTTCGATTTATTATAGTATTCCTTAGTATAATTTGCCAACTACCTTATCGATTGTACTTGTCGTCTAATACCATATAATTTTACCTAATACACAAAAATATATATAGGTCTGTTTTCTAGGTAGTTGAGATTAACTAAGTTTCTAATCTTAACTCCATTTCCTATTTTGGTTACAAGTCTCAACGTCCCCAAAGATACACTTTTGGAACTAGCACTAAATATACAATGTCATCTGAACTATACCCGCCATCATGCTTTGCATTTTCATGAACAGTGTCTCACAGGATCAAACAGTATAATATAAAAATAGTTTATCGCAGTATTTTTTTTTTTTTTAATTTCCAAATCTAGTATGGCTATCCACTTTTGCGCGTTCTTTTATTCGAATGGGATCTGCCTCCATTCTCATAAGTAAAATATTTTATTTACAGGGTTTTGTATGATTTGAGTTAGTATGCTTGGCCGTCAGTGTTACACGATACACGAAAAAATGCTGCTTAGTGAAAACGGGTAAATATACGAAAAACCGTTGAAAATATATAGCTCCAACTGAAATGAATTTGCAGACATCGAGAGTTACAATGGAAATATTGTAAAATTTATTCATTATAAAATTTGTGTCTTTTCATCTATCTCATTTCCTTTAACAAAATTAGAAATCAATGTTCCCTTATTTCTACTATAAGGACGTAATTCTGCAATATTTCAGTACAATAGATTCTCCGGACACGAGAAAGAGAATCCAGAAGAAAAACTGCCGTTATTTTTCGTTCTGAAACCTTTTGCTCTCTTTTCCCCTCGCCCTTAGTAAGTGAATGCAGAGGCTTTCTGAAAAATAAAATAGCCGAAAGATTTTCCAGTTTTGATTTTATTTAGGATCAATATTCATTTTAAAGTATTCAGGAACTTTTCCTCGTCTATTCTTCATAAGCTTATCTCTACCAAAATGCTATTCCTGTTTTTTCATGTAAGAAATTTGACGCTTGATGGAATATCTCTTTGCTGCTTGTAAATGGTTAGTAGTCTTCATTCAGGAAATCTCCACATTACATCTATCTACCTTATTATGACATTTTGCTAGATGTATGTCACCTACAACTTTCCCTTTTATCTTAGAACCTCTTATAATATTTGATATAAAAAAGTCTCTTGATCAATACAGCCTCATCGTGTCTATGGCAACCGTGTTCTTCTATCTATTCTCTGCAATCACTTTTTAATTTCTCTTAATCATATCAGCAACATTTTTGGTATATTATAAAAGGGAAGACTTATGCCATATACTCATTCTATAAAATTCCTGGTCTGATATTTAATCAAGATACTACATCTTCCACGTAATCTTACCAACTCCTTGCAGCTTTCCTTTCCTCATCCTCCTAATTGCCCGAATAACACCATCACTTGTCTTGTGTTCTTGAGTAATTTAACCCTGACTTTCTTCTATATTCAGAATATTCCAGTGATCTTGGGCTACATTCACTTTAGACATTAGTCACTACGCTTTTCTTTTTTTATTTATTTAAGCCATTAATACATTAATGGATGATTTTCTTATCACTTCCCTCTAGAAGAACTCCGTATTCTCCCCAGATTTCTTGCTTAATTTCTTCAGCGTCTTTGCATGCTATCTTTATTTTCCCCGTATTTTCTTGCTCACCCTAGCCATTCTTTTATAACTGTTAATGATTTCTTACTCTGCCATGAAATTGCAATTAAAATAGGTAATTCTTTTCGTATTAAGCCCTTTGTTTACTCATCCCTTTTCAAACAATTAAATCCCTTTTTTTAACCATCTTCTCCACGCTGTTCTTATAATACCATCATGGAAACTCGTCAACTTTTCTTCATCTGCCCTTCATGCCCCAAGTATCAATTTTCTCTTTGCACGTTGTATTTTTATAGGAATTGCTTCTTTTAATTAGATTTACGGGCAAGTTTTATTTCTTCCTCCTAATGCTGAACGAAAAGTATGTTAACGTTTGCTTTTGCAAGTATTATTGTTCAATGGTAATTGATTTTTATAGTCACCTTAACTGTTATTGTACATCCATATTCATGATTATCTGCTTGTTGCTTTATCACTTCGACTCGACTGCTTTATCAGTTGTATATTCGGAAAGAAGTTTAAATCCCCCCACCTACCAACAATCATTTTTGTGGGGTTCACTGTAACGAGGCGCGAAGAAAAAAAAGCGATTTTAGGCTGATGTGATTTCAATATTGATTTATTTATATAATTTAAGAAGTAAAATATCTTTTCTCGTCTTTTTTTATTATTTTTCAGTACATTATTGCGAAACTTTATTCGTAATTTTTTTATCGGTTGACTTTGTGAGTTAATTTGGAAAAATAATAGTTTTTTAAAAATTATTTTTTAACGTTAATTTTTTATGATTATTTACGAACTGCATGTATAATATTACTTGTATCCTGTACTTTACTTAGCATAGTGTCAGGCCGAGTAACTAACTGAAATTGCGGCTACGGTTAGAAAATGTTTCCTACATCTCCATGGAATTCTTTTTGTCGTTTAAACTCTGCGTACTATCAGTGAAAATGCTTTTTTCTGTGATTAATAATTTTGTCTAGAATTCATTTCTTTAAATAAAAAAGTTCATCAAAACTGCACCTCGCGTTACTTCCTTTCTAAGGTAAGTGATCGACTGCCATTCAGACCTTTCCTGGGCAGCGCTGGGTTAGTCAACTATAGTCGATTCACTTAAGGTGGATTCTTGGGCCTACCAGATGTTTGTTTGGCGGCCTCTGATTGGCTGGTATCGGAAGGTCATTGTGTCATATTTTCGTGTGTAGCTTAGAAAACTAGCAATATGTTTATATTTCTTCATTTATCTCACGTTTTGCAAAAGATAGGAAAGCCTTGGTCATACCAAAGGATTCGGTATTAACTGTACGACTAATCCATAAGATAAAACACAAAGGAATTACAACAAGTAAAAGAGAAGAGGGAAACATTTCATTCTTTATTCCTATTTTTACTTATCATTGGATTTTTAATAATTCATGCGATCAAGATAAAATAAAACTTGTATTTTCATACAATAAAATCACCCTGAATATGCTGGTGCTTTCAGACTTTAGATGCATGTGATATGTAGAGAGAAAATGAAGAATATGTCTTAAAATGCAGTATCCTGAAAGAAAGTCAATCTTTCTTAATACTTTGTTGTTAATTACTTCTGTGAGATTATTATCTCATATCACTCAAATAAGTCACTGATATCTCATTCGTTTGAAAATATATTCATATAATAAAATTAGAAACAATATTCTGAAACAACCTCATTAAAGCTTAGGCTGAGTTAAAGAGCGGGAAGTCTGTCCACCGAGTTCAACTTCTTTGCTGGACTGAATTCCCCGATGCCCGCCTAGATCTGAGCTAAAACGATACCAGATACATCCATCTGATTATTCTTATTTTTTTATTTATCAAATATGTCTAGACGTACCATATAATATTGGACTGAAAATGTTTGACAATCATAATTGGAATTCTGTGCAATTAATTACAGAAAATGTAATGATATAACATGGTAAATATTGTCGAAACTGCAAACTTCTTACATTGCTAATTGGCAACTCAAATCTCTCGCTGAGACAACAAAAACCACGATGTCTCCCTTTGAAAAAGAAACCCACAAAATCACTGTGTTACATGTTTACTTCATAGTATTTACATTTAAGTTTTATTCCACACTCGAGTACTTTCAGGCCCTATCCATGGCCCATTTTCAAGAGATGTTTGGGTTGTCAGCCTGGGTCAAGGCCCAGCAGTCTTCTTGCTTATTTATTAGACTTTGGTCTTGCGGATCACATTCTCTCGGCAACACCGTCAAACTTGAATGGATGTACTTCTTCTGAAAGAGAACGTTCTCATTTATACGTGGGGTGAGAGAATTGCATGAATAAAGTAATTATTTTATAAATCAGTAGAGTGAATGAAATAGTTTTTAACATCACTGCTTGGATGAGCAGTGATATTAAAAACTATTTCATTCACTCTACTGCTTTGTAAAATAATTACACTTTATTCATGCAATTCTCTAACTCCACGTATAAATTAGAACGTTCTCTTCCAGGAGAAGCACATTCATTACAGCCGAGCCCCTACAAGGTTCCAGTTTCCAGTCTCATCTTCCATTCACCCTTCCTATTGCAAACATATTCACTAAGCTGTCAGAATATATACCTCCTACCTTGGTTTTCGAATCCCCTGACAACAACCCAGTCAGGCATAAATACCAGTCTGAATAATTATTGATGGGTTATAATTAGAGGAAGGGTTCAGAGCGTGTTTCTGTGTAATTCAGACATACTAGGCAGAAATGAGAGGTATCAGAATAAGAAGAGAAGTATGTATACAGTAGAAGGATAAAGAACTCGGTCGAATGGAAACGCCAATTCTTACTCAAACACAAAGATATAAAACTATACACTGACAAAGTAAAATTAGTGGTTTAGTGAAGGTTAAAAAGGACGTTCACGTTGATATGCAAGACGGGGAAGGTGATGTACTGGTATAAAAGGTAATTAGTAATGAAATAAAAGAAAAAAATAGAATATTATTTAATATTACTGAAGAGTTTGGGGCAATTGTTGTAAAATATTGTTTAATCAAATGAACAAAGAATAAGCGATTACGATAAGGGCTAAAAAGTAGTCAAATTTTAAAATGTTGGCAAAGCATTAGTACAAACCCTAAAATACTTGTTAAAGTGAGCCTACGAGCAGAAAAGGAGGTTCACAATCGAAAGGCTGAAAAATCATGATGCGTCCAGAGATGATGGGATTGCAGGCCAGGTGATCAATTTCAGTTTTTAGAAATATAATCATTAAAGGAAATATAAATAAAACAATCTTAGAAGTCACTGTAGGCACGAAGAGGCATAGCAATGTCTAGTACAACGGAGAAGATGCACTGAAGGGTTTGGGATAAGAAATTAAGATAGGTTATTGCTTGCATGATGGTGCCAAAACCCGAGTATTCTATTTCCTTTATATAAATTAAAAGGTCTGGGAAGTTTGCAAGCAGAGGGCTGATCTTCATCGACCATGAGTAATTCTATTATTGAAGTATACTTATACTCGTAAAATATGGAAAAAATAAAAACAACTTTTTTTATAATTAAACATAAACCTCTGGTAAAGTATGTTTACGGTAGAGCGATTGATTTTATGAATTATTCAAAACAAAGTATGTTACATTTCCCGCTTCTTTGGTATTTTCATTTATCTGGTAGAAAGTAAAGAAACGGATGTGATAGGCTTGGAGTTCTTAGCAGGATTCCGAGTGGAAAAAGTTTACACATTTTAAAGACTTAATCAGAGACTATCAGGAGCTGTCGAGTTTACTGAAAGCTTGAAAATGAAATGGAGACATAAAAGTTAATATTAGCATTAATAAAGCTAAGTGTGACTGTTTGCCAGAAAGATAGAACTATGAGTCTTTATAGGGAAGTAAAAGTACTGAAGTGGTTGATTCTTACAGGGGTACAGGATTAAGCATAACAATTAACAAAAGATTAACAAAACAGCTGATGGATTTAAAATTATTTGTGAACAGAGAGAGAGAGAGAGAGAGAGAGAGAGAGAGAGAGAGAGAGAGAGAGAGAGAGAGTGAGAGAGAGAGACCTTACAGACCTTACAGACCTTACATCTTGTTCGGGTTGCCCCAGGTCCCTCAGTATGAGGCACCTCTAATGTCTACCAGAGAGTTGCTATTACATCTTCCGGTATATTTTGCATCTTCCAATCTTGGATGGTCTGGGATGCAGTTTAGATATTTGTCGAGCTTATTCTTAAACACATCTATGCTCACTCCTGTTATATTCCTCAGATGAGCTGGCAACGCATTGAATAGGCGCTGTATTATCGATGCTGCTGGTGCGTAGTGGATTAATGTCCTGTGTGCTTTCCTTATTTTTCCTTGTATAGTTTTGGGCACTATTAATCTGCTTCTGCTTGCTCTTTCTGATATTTTTAGCTCCATGATGTTTTCAGCTATTCCTTCTATCTGTTTCCATGCCTGAATTATCATGTAGCGTTCTTTTCTCCTTTCTAGACTATATAATTTTAAGGATTGTAGTCTTTCCCAGTAGTCAAGGTCCTTAACTTCTTCTATTCTAGCTGTAAAGGACCTTTGTACACTCTCTATTTGTGCAATATCCTTTTGATAGTGTGGGTACCATATCATATTGCAATATTCAAGTGGACTACAAACATATGTTTTATAAAGCATAATCATGTGTTCAGCTTTTCTTGTTTTGAAATGCCGTAACAACATTCCCATTTTTGCTTTATATTTTGCCAATAGAATTGCTATTTAATCGTTGCATAACATGTTCCTATTCATCATCACACCAAGGCCTTTAAACTGCTTCGTTATTTGATTGTCTCATTATTAGGTCCCCTATATGCATATAGCTTTTTCCTCTCTGTCTCCATAGTTTATTGATTCAAATTTATCAGAGTTAAATACCATCCTATTTACCTCTGCCCAATCATATACTTTGTTAAGGTCTCTTTGTAGCACGTTCCTATCTTCATCACAAGTAATTTCTCTACTTATTCTTGTGTCATTGGCGAAACTACTCACTACCGAGTCCTTAACATTACTGTCTATGTCTGCAATCATAATAACAAACAGTAATGCAGCTAACACCGTACCTTGTGGCACACCGGAAATTACCTTAGCTTCATCCGATTTCTCATCGTTTGCAATAACTATCTGTTTTCTGTTGTGTAAAAATTCTTTTAACCATCTTCCTACTTTATCCACTATATTATGTTTTCTAATTTTCTTCGCTAATATATTATGGTCTACCTTGTCAAAAGTTTTTTAATATATTATGGTCTACCTTGTCAAAAGTTTTTGCAAAGTCTAGATAAACCACATCTGTTTCATTTCCGCTTTTAATATTTTTGTATATGTTTTCACGGTGGACTAACAGATGGGTTTTTGTGTACTTTTTCCGGGTACGAAACAATGTTGTCCTATATTAAAAAACAGGATTATTTTTTTTATTAAATGTTTTCATAATATTTTTCTTCATTACCCTTTCATACACTTTCATAATATGTGATGTTAGACTCACAGGCTTATAATTACTTGCCTCTAGTCTTGATCCACTTTTGAATGTAGGGGTAATATATGCTAATTTGTGCTCATCATAAATCGTGCCTGTATCTACACTTTGTCTTAATAATATTGCAAGTGGCGTTTGCGCTAGAATGAACTACTTTCTTTAACAAAATAGCAGAACCCCATCAGGCCTGCTGCAGCTCCATTTTTAATTTTCATTAATAGCCTGCACAATATCAGCTTCATAATATCTATGTCAGCTAAATATTCACTATTTTCGTCCCTTAATTATATATCATTATCTTCATTATCTATTCTAGGGGTGAATTTTCTCTTATATCGTTCTGCCAATATGTTGCAAATTTCCTTTTTTTCATTCTTTAATCTCCCTTCAATTCTTAGAGGGCCTATTTCTATTCTTCTTTTATTCATCTTTTTCGCGTATGAGTATAAAAGTTTTGGGGTTTTGCTTGATTTTTTATTTATTAGGGTTTTTTTTATTCCAAGTTCCGTTTTTCATTTTCTTTTGTTTTTGATTGTATAATCTTTTGTTCTGCATTTTTTATCTTACTTTTTAGTCCTATAACTTTCCATGCATTTTTTTCTTTTGCAATACCTTTTTTCCCACTTTCTGATTTCTGGAACAAGATCCTTCTGTCTCTTGGTATGCATGACTGATGTTTACTTTTCTTCTTCGGTATATATTTATCCACTATTTTCTCTAATATTTTATATAATATCTCCGTATCTACCTTTATGTCATCACTTACGAAAATGTTATACCAATCTTTGTTTAATTCTTCATTTATTTCTGACCATTTTATATTTTTACTGTAGAAGTTGTATTTTCCATATCCTTCCCACTTTTCCATATCTTGCTTATCTCTGTTTTCACTTGCTTTGGAATGGACTGTTAATTCTATGACATTATGGTCTGAAATACTCGCATTATAAACTATTATATCTTTAACGTAATTCCTCTCGTTCACAAATACTAGGTCTAAAGTATTTTCCTTTCTTGTTGGCAGGTGATTTATTTGTTGAATGATGTATTCTAGTAGCATATCTAATAGCTTTTCGAATTGCCTCTTATCTTCTGCACTACTATTACTCTCTTTTTTATATGTATAAGTACAACCACAATCTCCTATTCGTTCTTTCCAGTCTATGAAAGGAAAGTTGAAGTCTCCAGATAGGAGAATAGTCCAGTCCTTGTGATTTCTACATATATCATCCAATTTTTCTATTATTAAGTCAAACTCTTTAGTATTAGGAGGTCTATATATTACTATGTTCATTAATTTTTCAGATTCAAATTCTACCGCTATTAGTTCACATTCTGAGTTACTATATTTCTCATATATTTTTCCTTGTTTTTTGTCTTTCCCTTATATTGCGGTTCCCCCTTGATTCCTATTTTTTCTATCTGATCTATAAGTTTGGAACCCTTTTATTTGATCATCATTCCCAGTCTCTTGGGAATACCAGGTTTCACTTATATTCATTATATCTATTTTCTTTTCAATTTGGGTTAGTTCTTCTAAGAACTCTATTTTTCTTTTTGAGAGAGAGAGAACATATTCTCTCTCTCGCTCTCTTCATTTACTGTACAGATAATTAGGATATCAAGGTTAATTGAACCGTATTCATTAACTGTATCGAGGACATCAATCATTAAGCAATAAAACACGCAATACAAATACAGTGATCATTGTCATTATCAAGATACCATTGAAGTGAAAATGGTTGGATTTATTATGAATAATAAAACTGATTATGAGAACAAATGAATAAAGGAAATTGAATAATAAGGCTACAATTCCTTCCCATTTTCAATGTAGATCCATCCTCAGATTCTAACTGTGATGAAGGTTTGTCTGTGTGAAATGGAGAAAGGTGTTCCTGGGAATAATGGTTCTCTTGCTACCAATTAAGACGAAATGGCGTCGTTGATGTTATAGTGAATGTTTAGTCTGATATGTTAAACAGGAACTACCATCTTTTAAGAGACACCGAAGCGAAGATAAAATGCCGTTTGACAAAGGCGTTGGCACCGACCACGACAGTTGGAAGTCACTATGAGAATGCCGCATTTTCAAATCACCTTTTCGAAAGAGTGCAGCCTTCT